>NW_028221440.1:2151280-2182640 GCF_014529385.1 Adiantum capillus-veneris
CTATGAGTACATATGCGTAGCTTATGTGTCGCTAAAATTCTAATGACGACTTGCAAGAAAGAAAACAAACATTTGTTTGATATACTTACAGCCGCAAATAGCTTGGGATGCGCAAGCGTGTTCACTCCGTTTCACAAGGAATGCTTGTCGTTGTCACGTAGCTCTTGCCGAGCATACCATGGTGGTGTAGTCGGATCTCCAATGTGATGAACGAGCGGCGAGTAGCGTCAGGAAGGAAGCTCACACTCTCTCTCTTTCTCTTTGACACACAGTGGACGATAGCTTAAAACTAGATTATGATAAAATTCCTCTTTATGAAATGAATTAGGTACGTTATATACTAAGGCTACCATAGTTTAAACCTAAAATAGAGTTTAATGGGATCAAATGGCTTTGTATGTAGAATCTGGAAGTGCCATTGCACCCTGGCTTTGCAACTAGACAACTACATAATTACAAATGATGTTTCTAACCATAATCCGCAACATTTCATAACTCTCAAAAAATAAGTCTTTGTTGAGTTATGTCGTGTTGTGTGACATGACTTGGTTGTCAATGTCGGTGTGGTCCTTGTTGTTTGTTTGGCTTTTGTGCTCCACTGCTTGTACTTTTGTCAAACCACAACAAAGAACTATGATCAATGAAAATCATAATTGATCATGAAGTTTTGTCCTTCACATCATGCCCGAGTTACAATGTCTATTGCTATCATTATAGGGTTATTACTAGATCTAAATTGAAAAAGAACCCAATCTCCTTCGGCTTGACTCTTGTCATCATGGATAGATAAAGCTCCATTCACTTGCTCCAACAATCTGCCATTTTTTGAGTATTTGTGATTGTGTTAGAAACAACTTCTACAATCTGTAGAATTGAATGATTGGCTTTCATCATCTTGTGAGCCAATGAAAACTTGTAAGGATTCTATAGAAATCTTCTTAGCTAAACCTTCAAGTTATTTAGGCCAAGTTGCACTCCAATACAAAGTCTGTCTATCAAGCCAAACCTGGGAATAATTTTTCTTATTGAGGTTCAAAACCCATGTCCAACATTTGATTCTCCTCATCAAAGACAAGATATCTAACCCTGCAAAGGTTTGGTTTGTCTACCAGTTTTGTCCACTATTCTTCGTTGCTGGCCCCTTTGTTCCTACATCCAGGTGATCAAAGTCACATTTTCCATTGATAGTTTTTGCGTGTTGTGTAGCTCATTATACTGCTTCTACTTGATACATGACTTAATTAAATTCTGAAAAGCCAATTAATTTCCCAAGTTAGTAGCTTTCTTCAAAAGGACCTTATCTGACATCATTCACGATAGATGACCATTTATGAGATATCATTGTCCATTTGTCCCTCAAATCATATACATGATGTATAGGTATGTAGATGACTATTATGGCTTTAGATTTGAAACAATAGCATCTTTGGCTAGCTAGGGGTTAGACTTTTTTTTTTTTTTTAAAGATAAAGTTTGGCCTAGTTTGGACTTGTTATTGGTATTTTTTGGACTTCAGTCTAAAAAATGACTGATGGGCATCTCTGGCACCTTTTGTCTACCAAACACATCTTGAACCGATGACGATGACCAGAATTTGGTATGAAGGCCATGCCAGGGACCACCGTCGGCTGCACCATCTCCAAATGGATACACCATGATTCCTGACATCCGTCTTGCTTGAGACTGACACCAAGGCAGACTCCTCTCGCTCTTCGATGCTAACTCAAGGGGGTGATAATATACACTTGTCTCTTACAAAACCCTTAACCCCAAAATATATTTTGCTAATGCTTTGAAATTTCTAGTCGAGGTCCCGGACTAAATGTGACTCAACCTTCCAGAATCATTGGTGGGTGTTCTCTAGTTCCACCTTGTTCAAGGTAATTGATGCTTTTTTCTTGATTATGGCCGAGAATTGTCATCAAAGAGTTCCCCTAAGATGAATGTATAGATACACAAAGCCCTCGTTCCCAAGTTTGATTCCCGCTGCTCCATAATCCGAATCCCTTATCCTATTTTTGACTTAACTAAATGGGCAACATAAAATTGGGTTCAACTTTCTGGCCAAAAAATTAACCCTCCAAAATCCCACCCACCTACAAAACCATTTGATAAATGCACCTTCCCAAGGTAGTACTATGATACAGAAAACAGTTATTCCAATCATGTCAAACCAAGAATATTCAAACATTTGAAAGCAACATGCAAACTTTTGCATACCCTTGAAAGTGTGCATTTATCAGGTTGTTCCCACCTTTTTTCTTTTTAAAAATTTTAACTTCCTTTTTCCTTTAGTATTATTAAAGTTATCTAGTTAGCTTTCAAGCTATCACATATGCTCCTCCGGCATATCTCTACCCTCGTCCCAGGACTTAGGTATGGCGTGTCTCCTTTGCCACGTTGTGAGGTGGTGCCTTGACACGATTTTCAATTCTTATTTTTCTTTATCTTCTGTGGAAAGTCTTAAAAGATAATCTACTTTAGGTTCTTTTTAAATCATTAACCAAAGAAGAAGAGAAAAGGTCCAGCTGATGAAAACACACTGCAAAATAGCCCATTTAGGTTCCTAGCCTTCCAGGTTCCTTTTTACTAAACAATGAGAAGAGTTCCTTAATTAAAATCACATTCTCCTACCTATATTTTGATCCCTTCATGGATGCATTTATTCTTCCTCCATTTCCCATCGACATGAGGCCTACCTTAACTAGGCCGATTTCTTGACACATTCGCGGGTACCTATCACAAGACAAGACTCACTACCCATTCAATCCATTTCTAGGATAGTGAATGAACCCGCGAGTTTAAAACATAGACCAACGGTTATTTAGTACTATCCAAAAAGGACCATTCCCATTGCATCCCACATGTAGAAAACACCTACGCCGCCTTTTCCAAACATGTAAGACAAAGTTCACACATAAATCTTCTATGTTATGGCTAGGACTATCCACGTCAAATGTTCTCAGTAAGGTTTGAACCTTAATTGAAATTTAGTGAGTTCGTTGAGTTATATCCCTTAGTTCCTATTTCCTTTTTAATGTCTACTCAAACAAGACCTTAAGAAAACAACGAGTCTCTTGAATTTTAAGGGTTTTATCTTGACGTAAGTTTCAAGTTAACTCCGACTTTGACAAATTCCATTTGGTCCCTTTGCATCATTTTGTTAAGTATGGAGCCTGATTTACCCTTGTAATTTTTCTGTGGTAAAAGCGCCCATTTGTAAGGCCCCCATTATGAGGAGAAGGCCATCGTCAGCGGAAGGAAAATCACTCACCGGAAACCATAAATTTTCACGGACAAGAATCAGGGGAACCTTTAAAGGCATGTTAGGCATGTTCCTTCTCTTCGCAAAAATTTGATCTCTACAGGACAATTGGACGATGAAGGTCACAACAATGCATTCGAAACAAACGTGGAAGATCTCAAAGGGATCTTTGGTGGTTTCCAAGGGTGAAAAATTCGGTACACTTTACTTGTGTACTGTTAGCACACAACCTTCAGCTTGTGCAGCAACTACAGAAGTTGACAGTGCGGTGTGGCACTACCGACTTGGGCATATGAGTCCAAAGGAATGCAAATCCTTCAAACAAAGAAGCTCTTCACAGGTTTGAAAGAAGTGGACTTAGAGTTCTGTGAAGATTTTGTTTATGGTAAACAAAAGAGGGTAAAATTTCAAAAATCAGGAAATGAAAGAAAAAATAAAAAACTTGAGTTGGTTCATTCTGATGTTTGGGGGTCCTGCAAGTACACCATCACTTGGTGGCTCATTGTACTATAAACATTCATAGACGATGCGACTAGAAAAACATGGGTTTATGTCATGAAGAATAAATCCGATGTATTTTCCATATTTCAAAGGTGGAAAGCCTTTGTGGAGAATGAACACAGGTACCAAGTTTAAATGCCTCAGATCCGACAATGGAGGCGAATATTACAGCCAAGCTTTTGAAAGCTTTTGTGCTAGCAATGGCATTCGGAGGCAAAGGACAACCCCAAGGACACCTCAACAAAATGATATTTTGGAAAGGATGAACAGGACAATCATGGAACGAGCACGAAGCATGCGGCTACATGCAGGCCTACCGCTTGAGCTTTGGCGGAAGCTGTAAGTATGTCTGTGTACTTAATCAATCTGTCACCCTCAACGACATTGATGGGGGAGTTCCAGAAGAGGCATGGACAGGTAAACCGATGAATTATGCATTTCTCAAAGTGTTTGGGTGTGAGGCTTTCATGCACATAGATAGAAGCCTAAGATCAAAGTTAGATGCAAAGTCCAAAAAGTGTTTCTTCATTGGCTATGGAGAAGGAGACTTTGGGTATTGCCTATGGAATCCTGAAGATGGTAAAATATTAAGGAGTAGGGATGTAATTTTTAAACGAACAAAATATGTACAAAGATTACTTGGAAAGAAAACAAACAAAAGAAACAGGTGATGAGTACATGGAGCTTGAGGACGGTGAAGACTCAAGGACTGCAAACAGTGACAATGTGCAACAACGTCAACCAAATGATGAGCCTCAACCTATTCCGAAGATCTACAAGAGCAAGTAGACCTCCAGAAAGGTTTGTTCCTTCCTTCAACCATCTCTTGATCTCAGATTCTGGAGAGCCGGAATCATATGAAGAAGCTATGCAACATGAATCCAAAGAAGAATGGACGAAGAGCATGCAAGTGGAGATGGAATCACTACATCGCAACCAAACATGGGAGTTGGTTGAGTTGCCTAAAGATAAGCGGGCACTTCAAAAAAAATGGGTGTACAAGCTAAAGGAAGAAGAAGGTGGAAGAAAAGGTACAAGTCTAGGCTTGTGGTAAAAGTTTTTTCTCAAAAGAAAAGTATTGACTTCAATGAAATATTTTCTCCTGTTGTAAAAATGAACTCAATTAGGCTTGTCTTAAGCCTTGTGGCTGCTCATGATCTAAATCTTGAGCAAATGGATGTAAATACGGCATTCCCTCACGGTGACGTTAGAGAGGAAATCTACATGCTTCAACCAAGGGGTATGAAGTAAAAGGTAAGGAGAAAATGGTTTGCAGATTAAAGAAGAGCTTTGTATGGTTTAAAGCAAGCATCAAGACAATGGTAACTTGAAGTTTGATCGATGGATGTTGGATCATGGATTCACAAGATGAAACTCGGATCACTTCGTCTACACGGAGAATTTGGGAGATGGGAAATTCATCATCCTAATGTTGTATGTTGATGACATGTTGATTGCAAGTGCTAACATGCAGACATCAAAGACCTAAAAGAGGAGCTGTCCAAATCTTTTTCAATGAAAGATTTAGGTGCTGCAAAGAGGATACTTGGTATGAAAATATCAAGGGACAGGACGAAGAAGACAATAAAGCTATCTCAAGAAGATTACATCAAGAAGGTACTAGAAAGGTTTGCAATGCTTATGCAAAACCTTTTCTACACCTTTGGCTGGTCATTTTAAACTAACGAAGGATATGTGTCCAAAGACACAAGAGGAGATAGCCTATATGTCTAAAGTTCCATATGCTGCAGCGGCGTAGGTTCTCTAATGTATGCTATGGTCTGGACAAGGCCAGCCATTGCACATGCAGCGGGAGTTGTGAGTAGGTTCATGGACAACCTAGGTAAAGAGCATTGGCAAGCTGTGAAGTGGATACTTAGGTATCTAAAAGGGACAACAAAAAATGCTTTGTATTTTGGAGGAACTGATATTTTTCTAGAAGGGTATGCTGATGCAGATATGGCAGGTGACAAAGATACTCGAAGGAGCACTACTGGCTATGTGTTCACGGTTGGAGGCACAACAGTAAGCTGGGCTTCAAAGCTGCAAAAGTGGTTTCACTTTCTACCACGGAAGCAGAGGATATAGCAATGACAGAGGCAAGCAAAGAAATTATGTGGCTTCACAGATTCTTAGAAGAGCTTGGATTCAAACAAGACAATTGTGTCTTGTACAGTGATAGCCAAAGCACTATCCATCTTGCGAAGAACTCAGCCTTTCATTCAAGGACAAAGCACATTGAGGTGAGATATCACTTCATAACCACTCTTTTGGAAGAGGGACAACTAAAGCTAGGAAAGGTGCATACAAGTGAAAATCCTGCAGACATGTTTACAAAGGTGGTCAACAAGGAGAAGTTGAGCTTTTGCTCATCTTCAATCGCATTCAAGGATAAGAAGCCAGAATGGAAGCAGTCACAGGTTTGGTTTGGAGATCAGTCTCCAAGTTGGAGATTGTTAAGTATGGAGCCTGATTTACCCTTGTAATTTTCTGTGGTAAAAGCGCACATTTGTAAGGCCCCCATTATGAGGAGAGCCATCGTGCGTGAAGGAAAATCACTCACCGGAAAACCAAAATTTTCACGGACAAGAATTAGGGACAACTTTAAAGGCCTCGGGGGCAGAGACCCCTGAGACTTTTTTTTCGCCGGAATATTCTTTTTCACCGGAATAATGGCCGGACGGCGGCCGAAAAACAACCAGTCGGTTGGCCGGTGGCCGGTAGTCAATGGCCGATGGCCAGTGATCGGAAGTCAATGGCCGGTGGCCGGTGGTTGGAAGTCAATGGCCGGTGTCCGGTGGCCGAATTCAAAAGCGGACTTGTCTTCTCAAGGGCGGCCACACATGGGCGGATTGGAGGGTCCGATTTGGACTTATTCGCACAAGGGCGACTACACATGGCTGTCTCTCATAAGAGAGGGCAGCCCTTTTGGCCTATAAAAGGAGGCCATTTCTACACACATTTCATAGTGTGAAGTTGATGCAACAAGGTGAGTGTGAGGTGGTGAGAGTGAAGCAAGGCGCGGAGCTCTATTAAGGGTTTAATCCCTTTGTAAACTACTTCTTCTTTGAAGTGCTAAAGCCATTGAGTGGCTGCTTTCCCGTGGACGTAGCCCCCATTGGGTGAACCACGTATATCGTGTGTACTCTCTCTCTCTCTCTCTACTCTATAATCTCTTGTGTGTGAAATCTATCTCTCTCCATTAAGTAATCTACTCAAATATCTATTTAGCTACGTCTTATTTCCTAACACATTTTCCATCCATGTAGCATCTCTATGGAAGCGGTGGGAGTTTATGTTCAAGCAAGACGGGCATCACTTCTGTGAAGCTATTCCCTTACTCCTCCCTTTGAATTTGCAAAACAAAATTGAAAGTAGACACACTTGAAATGAATAATGCATATGCTTTCTCAATGAGTTTTCTTTGGTGTGATCTATGCATGGTAAACATAAAACTTTCAAATGCACCAACTTGCAATCTTGAGATAAATAATCAAGAAGCTTCCTTTGATTTTCTTATGCAAGAGTGAAACCCTTCCATGCACGGTAGTGTAAGCGTACAAAAAATTGCGAAGTATATGCTAGTGTAGTGAAAAATTCTCATGTAATAGTATATGAATGATTAAAAAAATTTTCCTATAGAAGGGATTTATGCATATCTTTGCTACCGTGGAGAGAATTAATTATGTAGCTCTAGGAGAGGCTTATGGTTTTGGGACTTTTTTAATTGATAAAGGGGGGGGGGAGGGGATAACCTTAATTGGAAGGAAATTCTCAGTTCCAAGAAAAACTCCTTTGATTAAGATAGAGATACCCTTCAAATCTTAACTCTCCTTGAGAGAATTAGTACTAAATTATTTGTATAACTAAACAAATCTTACATACATTCTCTTTCTCTTTGAAAGAAGAAAAATCCTATTTCTTAAATTTAAAGAAAAACTTCTGAACCTTTCATAAGAGCATTCTTTTTAGAGTAAATCATAATGCCACTTTGAATACAATGGTTAATTCCAAAAATTTTCAATACTTAATTGCATGTGATTATGTGGCAATTACCTCGTGCATCTTAAAAATAGAAAAAGATATTTTTGGTAGGGTTTAAGGTACGCATAGATATTAAATTAAACATCATCCAACATGCATGCTATTTTAGTATGATCTCTAGTCACCTATGGTTAAAGAGAGTGCTTTCTACTCTCTCTATGCCAGATTAGTTTGGTAATCTAGAGAAGGAACTTGAAATATAAGTATGATCTCTGGTCACCTATGGTTAAAGAGAGTGCTTTCTTTCTTCTCTCTCTATGCCATATTAGTCTGGTAATATAGAGAACAAAACTTGAAATGTAAGCATGATCTCCAGTCACCTATGGTTAAACAAAGTGCTTTCTACCCTCTCTATGCCATATTAGTATGGTAATCTAGAGAACTTGAAACAACGGAACTTGAGATAACATCGTAATTAGTGGTTAGCAATGTTGTTAGTTGACAAGAGAAAATTAGTAATTTGTACTTCTAAGAAAAAGGAAATTTTTTTTATGTAAATGTAAGAGCTTAAGCATGAATTAATGTAGAATGAAGAGTAACCCAATGGTTAAGGTGTGCAAACGCATGAAGACATACGGTGAAGAAACAGGATTGAACAGTATTTTTAAAGAAATTATTTTTATAAAAATTGGCTCCGATACAGTGGGGCAGTATGAGAAAGTCATATTTATGTCGGGGCATCACGATGTAGCCTAGTTTAGTCATGGTTACATTATTAGTTTCTGGGATACTGTCCAATTAGTCAAATTTTTTGTAAAAGTTAGGGAAAGTAGTGGGTGTTGACCACCCAAAAGAAAAATCCTTATTTTTAGCAAAGTTTCTAAAAGCTTGCAGCTATATCTGGCTAGAGAGAAGGCGCCATAGTGATCTTGAGCAACACTCCACATTGGTAGAGGAGATATAAATTGACCTAGAGTGCTCAGTTTTGGTGTCGACAATTCTGTCTACAACTGCACTGTAGTACGTATGTATCATATAAAGTGGTGAAAGTTATCATCACCATCTCTATAAGGTATTCTCTCTCGTTGGCGAAAAGAGGAAGAAGAAGAAGAAGAACACTCTCTCTCTCTTACTATCTTTTCTTCTCTTTTCAGGGTGTACGCGCTTTTCAATGACTTCGTGGCAAAAACCTCTACATAGCTCTCATCATGCTCTCTTGTGGAAAAGCATTCAATAACCAATAATCAGTTCTAAAGCATGGTAAGAAGCTCTAAAGTCCATAGACACCATCTCTTTCTCTCTCTACTCCGTTTTTTGAGTAACTATCCTCTCGGTGGTTGCTTTTTTGTGTACGGGGGTGTGTATGGACTTTCCAGATGTGTGCAAGGATGCTCCATGCTTGTTTCATCATGTTTAGCATGCTGATTACTGCACACAGGGTGTTTGTGACCATGTATGTGCATAAAAAGCGCTTTTTGTTTCACGTCGTAGGCGATAGGAACGCTGTTTTGGTCATATCTCCTAAACCGCTATAAATCACATCAAACTCTTTAACCAGGTATTGAGCACATCATTTAGAATGTTTTTTCTCTTGAGTCATGTGAAAATTCTACATGAGAAAAGTGTTATGGTTAACATACAACACTTGGTTAAATTTTTCTCATTAAGCGCTATGAATCACGTCAAACCCTGTAAACCAGAGATTAAACATATCATTAAGAACCTTTTCTCTCTTGGAAGGCATGTGCAAGAGAAAAAAGTTATGGCCAAAATACATCTTGCTACCCATTGCACTTAGTCAAAACTTTGGACCCGAGGCTCCTTGGAGCACCACCATATGGATTCACTGGATTAACAAACCCACTTAACCAAATCAAAACTTGATTAAAATTACTAATAAATGTATTTAGATCAGTGATATCACTTCCTGAGAGTAAGTTATTAATCATTCCTTATATGGGGTTACCTACGTGTATAGGGGTGCTACCTAAGGGAGTATCATAGGATGTTGTGAGTTGGATGAGTGGTTCACATATGTTTTATGTCTTGTCTTGATGAGTTGATTTCAAGTTTTTGTTGTCCATAAACTTATATGGGGGTATATGGTTGTCAACCTGAACTGTACTGGCAAATATGAATAAGGTGTCTTTCTTTCTGTGTCATTGTTGTTTTCAAAAGTCTTTTATGGAAAAAGTGATGTGATAAGGTGTTAGTATATGTTATGGGTTGATCTTGATGCATTTTTTTGATATCAAATATTTTCATTTGTGTGTTATACATGCACCCAAAAATATCAAAAAGTTATTTTTTTCATATTTGTGATGTTATGGGATATGTTTGACCAAAGTGGCAGGGCAATTTTACATCATGGTTAAGTTGATGGGATGATGTCATATGATATATGGAACCTCTGGATGGACATGGATGCCTCATGTACATGTGTATACTGCTTTCCATCCTTTTAGGTCAAAACTAGCTCTATGTGCTAAGGGGGTGAGGTGTGGTCGTAGTAGATCACTTATGTATGGGTAAACATTGTAAAAAATGGGAGAGCTCACCCATGTGATAAAACTGGATTACGATTTATGGTTTTGGATTGGATTATGAAGATGTTTTATGGTGGACATATAAGGATAGAGACCCTGTATAGTCTTACTACTTGGAGACCCTGTACAATCTGATTTCCTGGAAAATATTGTTTGTGCATATGGAAGATGCTATTGTGATTGGACTCATGTATTATGTTCTCATGAGAGCATCACTACAAGATTAAGATCAGATGCGTCACTTAGCCTTAGATAAAAGGACCAATGATTTAGGCTTTACTGGATCGCGTGGTGCCTAGATCTTTTTTTGTTAATGGTTAGTGCTTGGGGGTTTGTAATGTACCCAATATTTTTCTAATAAAAACTATTTCATTTACATTACAAAAATGTTTAAGGCTCACATTTTGTGAATTCATAGAGCGTTTCAACGGAACGATCGGATAAAAAATCGGAATCTGGAACTATTAATTATCACCCTTATTCACTTGAAAACAATAGGTTGATATGGGAAAATTAAGCCTCAAGACTGTATCTGAAGATAAGAGTTAACCCTTAAGTAAGAAAGGAGTGATTTTAGGAAAGAGAGAGTAATTTTAGGAAAGCAGGAGTATTTTTAAAAGAGAAGGAGTAGGAGGAGTACTTTCAGTAAAGAAAGAGTATTTTTAGAAAATAAAGAGGAGTGAGTCAACTTTAGAGCTTCTTTTCTTGGAAGCCAAGGTTCTTCTAAAATTAGAGACTCCAAATCACACGCATCGAGATGCCTGTTCGTAAAAACATAAAATAAAAATTAAAAAAAATATTATTTTTTATTTTTAAATTTATAGAGCCACAAATGTGCGCAAACTTATCTCTCTACTTTTTGCTATTCTTAGCTTCTAATTTTGTCCTTGAGAGCTTCTTTTCTTGGAAGCCAAGGTTTTCTAAAATTAGAGACTCCAAATCACGCATCGAGATGCATGTCTGTAAAACATAAAATAAAAAATAATAAAAAATTATTATTATTTTTAATTTATAGAGCCGCAAATGTGCACAAACTTATCTCTCTACTTTTTGCTATTCTTAGCTTCTGATTTTGTCCTTGAGAGCATATATAAAGATCCCTCTCCCTTAACTTTCAAAAACACACACACAAGTTCTCAAAAGCGGAAGCTCTCTTGCCTTGAAGTCAGAGGTACCTTCTCTTCCTTAACACTAGGTTGGTAATGGGACACTTTTATGTCCTGGGACACTTTTATGTCCTGTTAAGTGACCATTTTCCTTGAATTATGTCAAGAGTTTCAAAATGAATTTTGAGGTGCTATCTATCTAGAAAGTTGTCTCATGAGCTGAAAAAAACTCGACATTTTTTTTGAATATCAATTCCATCTTTAACCTTGTCCTTGCACAACATTTCACAACCTAAAATGTTTGAAAAAACGGGTCCTGTTTTTGGCTTTTTTCAACTTTTTGCAACTATACCACTCTAGAATTCATGTTTGTGAGGTCTATAATGTTAGAGAACTATCTTTAGTAGTCCTCAACATGTCCTGATGCTTCTAGGGAGAAATAAATGTTAAAGTTGTAAGTTATGACCAAATTACAAAAATTGTCAAATCCTGTTTTTTAGTCAATTTTAGCTCTTCTATGATTTTTTTGGTGGCTTTCATGATATCCAAATGCACTTTTGATTTTCTATGTCGCATATTGTAACATAAAGCTAATATTCCTTGAGTTTTGGGCACCTAATACCCTATTTTGCATAGTAGACAACGATGGTTGATTTTTTCAATTATAGAAGAAAACGAAACATTCTAGTATATCAAGTATAGCTTTTTCAATATTGTTAGTTTCTTGTGACAACTACATGCATTTTGTAGGTAGTAACCATATCTAGTCATAAGGATCAAATTTGGCTAGATATTGAATAGTTTCTATGGGATTCTACAACTCATAATGTTGAACCCAGTTTTTTCATGTTTGCTGTATTTAGCACTTCGTCTTTGTCCCCAAGATTCCCCTTGGTAAGAGATGTATTATTCTTTTGACATGCTCCATGGCTCCTTATGAACCCAAAAGACAATAGGGAACTAAGAAAACATGCATAAATTATTTGTATTGAGCGTGGCTATAGAAACTTTGATGATAGGTTTGCAGAATGGTGAAAATTCAACTTTTTTGTACCTATTTATTTTGGCAAAACAAAAAATAGAGAGTGAGAAGCAATCATATGTTGTGATCACCAACCCATTGAAGTTAACTAGGGAATTTATCTCAAGTCCTACAAAAATCCCTAATCTTATTTTTATGCAACAAAACGTAAGAAATGACTGTTTTGATGAAAATGTACTGGTCCATCAACTTTGGAGACTTGGTGTGACTAAAAGATGAGAAATTTTACAAGTTTCTTATTTTTTCCATGTGTAGTAGGCCTTGAACTATAACCTCATGAAAGGATTTTACAAAATGAGTGGATCTACTATGGTTTTGGAGGGTTTTTCAAAACCCTGAAAGGACACTTTTATGTCCTGTTAGGTTACCAACCTAGTGTTAACCTCTCTTGCTCAAGCTCTTACCCTCAATCTTCTCCAACTCCAACTCCAACTCCAACTCCAACTCCAACGCCAACTCTTTCTCTATCGCCGTCGTGTTGCCCCTCAAGTTCTTGAGTTCTCTTCTCTTGTTTCTCTTTTGCAATACGATGGCCCTGAAGCGAGTGACTCGAAGCTCGAAGGATTCTCCTATCACTCCATCCCCAAGAAAGGTGCAAAGGAAGGCATCAACTACTCCAAACGTAGCTCAAGTGGAGGTATCGCCTTACTGCAGAAGAAGTCGAAGCCATCCAACCTCAACCACGAGAGATATTTGAACGTGTTGCAAATCCGATAAGATGAATTTATAATTGTGCATCATTATACATGATGACTGGTAAGTCAAGTCTAGGAGTTCCCTTAACTATCCAAGAAACATGATTATATCACAAGAAACAAGCATATTCATAGAGTATGTGAAAGAATTGTTGATTATGGTTATTGTTTGATAAATTGTCTCTGTAGATATTAGAAGACTGTTAATCATGTTTGAGAAATCGCTTAAAGAGAACAATTGTTGAAAGAATATCTTATTTCTAGATGGAACTTGCGGTTAGCGAAGAATAAGCTAAGGTTATCAGCTCTCTTTTTGTCTCTTGCGATTAGCAGGATACCTTGTGGTTAGGGAGATGCTCCCTTGCCGTTAGCCACTAGGGAAGTTTGCGTGTTTTGCGGTTAGCGAATAAGTTAAATCCTTTGTAAAGGCTCTGTTGGTTAGACAGAGAAAGTCCACGGGTAGCAACAAACTTTTAAGCATAATTAAAAAATTCATTTTTGTTGAATTATAGGAATGTCTTCATTAGACCATGTTTGAAAAAGAATTGTTTGAAAGGCTGGATGAAAGAACTTGTGACTGAAATTAATAAAAGAACATTATTTGTATATGTAAAACAACGTGGTAGTAATTAAAAAAGAAGAAGAACAGGTGAGTGCGGTGTGGAAAGTGAGAGATTAGTATCCTAACATATCTATGTCTAAGGACGGGTAGACCCAATAATTACACGTACTCTTCACAAGATTACTAGTTAGTTTAGACTATGTCTCATATCATATTCAGGGTTTATGAATAGAGGTCGTGCCTCTTAAATGTGGGAAAAAAGACGTTGTTTATGGATTCTACATATGTCAATGGGATTTCATGTCTATGTTATAACAAATTAAGAGGTCCCCAACGCGTCGATACCAAGATCGGGATGGGGTCCTTGACATGTCTCTGGGCCTAATAAAAGTCAGAGTCTTTAAACAAGAAAATCCAAGGAAAAGACCTTTACCATTGACAATGGCTTGGTCCTATAGCCCTAGAAGAAGACCTAGTCCCATCTTGTAGTGTAAATAGAACAACATATTAAAAGTCCCAAAAGTCTTTTGGCCCTATAACTTCCACAATTTGGGCTAAGGTATCCTCAACCAATACTTTTTTCCCCTAACATATGTGAGGGCACAGCCGTTGGTGGACTCCTCTTCCAAATGAAGAAGTTTTCTAAAAAAATTTAGTGCGCAGGGGTGGATAGATACCTTACTAATCCAGTCCACCCGTCCATGATTGACAACATTAGTCAATCCCATCCCCACTTACCACCCCACACTCACACACGATTCTTTTGTTTTCTAATTACTATGACATTGTTTTAACATTTAAAATAATGGTTTCTTTTAACTTTCCGTCACAATAAATCCTTCAATCAAGTATTAAAGAGAGCATTAAAAAGAATTCTTTTAGCAAACAAACATCTTTATACTTAAGACAAGGTACCGTCAATTCAAAAACATTGACCATAATAACCATGACCAGTACTCTTCTTGTCTCAATATCACCTAAGTGTGAAAAACGACACCCATTCCTTGTTCACAATCTGGGGTGGATAAACCCCCACCTAAAGTTCGGGGTGCCCATACACCAAATCAGTTGCCCATACAACTGGACTGCTCCCCTAGGATAAAAATGGTATCCTAACTTATGTAGAAACATCAAGACATGACACAAAGTAGAAACTCATCGTTCATGGGGGTAACCGACTTATCTGTGGGTTGGAAAGGCAATATTATTCATCAAAACATACCTAGGAGTTGGAGGTCTCTTGAGACAAGCTGTCTTAAGGATGATCAAACATATCTTTCTTAATTCAACCAGTTTTAACCCAAACAATTCATTCCTAATATACACACAATGCACGTTGGTTTCTTTGAAGTTACCTTTCATTTTTCGGACAATTATTTATTTTCTGATTCTTACTCATCCCTTACGTATGCAATGTTGACATATAAAAGAACTTAAACTATTTAAAGACTTAATTGAATTTAAAAAAATCCACCTGGGACTGATCAGCCATGTGCTGCTGCGGTGGCGCCTAAAGACTCTCTTCCGTAGCCTACTAGTACGCCCAGTCTCATGGTCGTGGGACGCCCTAGTCCTCTTGTGAGATGCATCGTCCTTATCGGATTGAGAATTTCTGCGGGTCCTCTTCGGAACCATAGTGATAGTCTTATAAAAAGGATAGCTCACCGATTAGAGAATTAATGAAATAATCTCTCTTATTTCTTTTACCTAAAAATAGAGAATTTTTGGACTAAGTAAATATCTTCGATAAATATCTGGGTGAGATAATTTTTTTTCTTAACTTCCTAGTAGTATTATTGTGCTCCCATAATTATCCTATAATTATCGAAGCTATTTCACTAGTTTACCTATTTAATTTCTCTTCAAAAATACCCTAATTTGGGTTTAGTAATCTATGAATTACTTATCTGCTTGTGGATATTTATCCTAGGTGTATTTTGATGTATTATAGCCCTGATAATTATCTTGCTAACTTCTAATTTGTTTTATCAATTCTCCCATTTCATTTATAGTTAAAATCACATAATATTAGCTAAAGTAATTAGCTAAGCTAATTATTTGTACTTAAGATAATTATCCCGACTTCTTAATTTTATTTTCCATCTTTGATAATTACTAAATAATTATATAAATTAATTAGCTAATTTCTCTTCTCAATTTCTAGTCAAAATAGATAATATTAGCTAAGATAATTAGCTAAACTAATTATCTATACTTAAGATAATTATCTCAACTTTCTAATGTTGTTTTCCATCTCTTGTAATTACTTTGTACTTATATAGATTAACTAGCTAATTTCCCTTCTCAAATTATAGTCAAAATCAAATAATATTAACTAAGATAAGTAGCTAAACTAATTATCTATACTTAAGATAATTATCTCAACTTTTTAATATATATTTTTAACCTTTGGTAATTATTGTATAATTATCTAAGTAATTTAGCTAATTTCTCCTCTTTGATTTATACTTCAAAACAGACAACTTACACAAATAAACAGCTAAATTAATTTTTTTATGCATGGCCTAATTATCCTAGCATTTCAAATAATTACTATATAATTATCTAAGTACTTTAACTAATTAACCCCTTCAATTTATGCTTTAGTATGGACAATTTGAACCTAATTTTTTAGCTAGATTAATTTTCTATATATGACCTAATTATCGTAGATTTTAAACAATCTTTTTTAGCTTTGATAATTATTTTTTAATTATCTAAGTCATTTAGCGAATATCTCCCTTTAATTTATACTTAAAACATATAATTCTAGCCTAATTAATTAGCTAAACTAACTTTTTTGCATGAGCTAACTATCCTAGCTTCCTAATAGTGTTTTCTAACTCTGACAATTATTATATATTTATCTAAGTATTTTAGCTAATTTCCCTCTTTCATTTTTGCTTAAAAGCAAACATTTTAGCCTAATTAATTATCTATACATGGCCTAATTTCTCTACTTCTTAACAGTGTTTCCTAATTGTGATAATTAACTTAAAAATATTTAAGCTAATTAAGTAGGTTTACCATTAGTTTTTTGATTAAGAATACTAATGTTTACCTAATTAATTATAGATACCAATCAAAAAATTAAGAGATAATTTTTTTAAGCTTTTTAATAGTCTAATCTAGCTTTAATAATTATCTTATATTAATCTAAGTTTAATTAGTATAATTATTCTTAATTTAAGATCAAAAAGATTAATTTCATTCCTAATATGGCTAAATAAATAATTAGATTAATATCCCCTAATCTTAATCTAAGTAATCAACAAAATATTAGAAATTAAGAGAGTAATTTAGAGTGTAAATAAGTTTAATTTTATTAATTAATTAGATTAATTAAGAAATATAGATAAATTAGCATAATTTTGCTAATTACAAAGGGATTATGCTAATTATTGTGGATAATCAGCTAGAGGTTCGCTCTCTAGTGGATTTTAGGTAGAGTTTCTCTCTATGTGAGACAGAAATAGCCAGGACTCTGAGTCTATCCTCAATTGTGAAAGGGGGACCTTTTTATAGCTTTTTAGGGCTCATAGGCTGTTTCTGGCAGCCCCTTGCACTTCAAGGCAGTCCCCCAGCTTCCCCCTAGCTCCACCTAATGCTAAATTAGGCCTAGGCAAGTTTATTACTTCTCCACACAACCCCCAGATGCACCAAATCGACCCTGCTATATTTTTTGACCCTTTTCATGATTAATTCTGAGAATATTTGTAAATATCTAGGAATTTTATGATAAAAGTATTTTACAGCAATGATTACCAAAACCTTACAATTTATTTACTTAATTTAATCAACAGTATAAACTTTGAGGGGCCATAACTATGTCAGTTTTTATCGGAATTCGGTTCTAAAAAATTTCTAACCATAGTAAAGTCATGATTAGGGTTCCAAAAGTACCAATATTTGCCACGATCGGACAATTCTACAGTTATTTTTCAATAATCGTATCAATTTGATTAAGCTTTATAAAATCTTTAAGGTTTCAAAAACTGAAAACCTTACAATCACCCCAACTTAAGGAATTGAGATGTCCTCATCTCAACAAAAATTGAAATAATCTTTGAGAAGTGATACTTGGTCCTCCCATGTGGCGTGTTCAGTGGAATAGCTCTTCCACTTTACCAAGTGTTACTAATTAATCTAAGAGTTCTTTCTATTTTCAAGGATATAATCTGGTTGGAGTTTTCACAATTTCTTACTAAATTACTTGCTACTCAAATTCCCCCGAGAAACTCTCAGTGTTGAGCCCATCTTAAAAACCTTTACAAACCAATTGTATCACCTTAAAAACCAGGCTAAATCCATTTCATAAAAGATCCATGTATCCCAATAAAAAAGTATACTTAAATCACTTGAAGATCTTCGGTCCACATTTCAATCTCTTCAATATTTAGTTCTAAACCTTCTAACTCTCCCGCATCAATGAAGAAAATTCCACCAGATCCTGACCACTTGATCCTTCAAGTAGAAGGAGAAAATCTCCTATATAGCCATTTCATCACGCTTTTTTGCATTGAATAGTGTCGGGATACACAACCCTTCATGAACCTAACATTGAAATCCATGAATTTGCAATGAGCCTGATGGACATCTTCCTGCAAAGATGGGGATAGTTCTTTCTCTTTCTTCTCTCTCCTTCTTTTCAGTTAAATACCTCTTTAATTGCAAAGATCACTTATTTCAACCTAACACCTTAAACTTTTTCCTAGGTCCAAGACTTTAATTAACACACGATCTAATATCACTTGAGAGGTCCCCAACCCGCCGATACCTAGATTGGGATGGGGTCCTTGACAGGTCTCTAGGCCTAATAAAAATCAGAGTCTCTAAACAAGAAAATTCCAAGGAATAGACCTTTACCATTGACAATGGCTTGGTCTATATCCCTAGAAGAAGACCTAGTCATGTCTTGCAGTGAAAATATACACCATATTCAAAGTCCAAAAGTCTTTCAGTCCTATAAACTTCCACAATTTGGGCTAAGGTATCCTCAACCACCAACACTTTTTTTCCCCCTAACATATGTGAGGGTACAGCCGTTGGTGGACTCCTCTTCCAAGTGAAGAAGTTTTCTAAACCTTTTTAGTGCACAAGGGTAGATAGTTACCTGACTAATCAGGTCCACCCTTCCATGATTGACAACCTTAGTCAATCCCCACTTACCACCCCCGCACTCACACATGATTCTTTTGTTTTCTAATTACTATCACATTGTTTTAACATTAATAATAATATTTTTTTGAAACTTTCCATCTCACAGTAATTCTTTCAATCAAGTATTAAAGAGATAGCATTGAAAATCATTCTTTTAGCAAACAAACATCTTTAAACTTAAGACAGGGTACCATCAATTCAAAGACATTGACACATAATAACCATGACCAATACTCTTCTTGTGTCAAGACCACCTAAGGGTGAAAAACGACACCCATTCCTTGTTCACAATCCGGGGGGATAAACCCCCACCCAAGGTTCGGGGTGCCCATACACCAAACCAATTGCCTATACAACCAGACGGCTCCCCTAGGATAAATACGGTATCATAACTTATGTAGAAACATCAAGACATGACATAGAAGTAAAACCTAATTGTTCATGGAGTAACTGACTTATCCATGGCTTGAAAGCCATCATTATTCATCAAAACATACCAAGGAGTTGGAGGTGTCTTGCCACAAGCTGTCTTAAGGATGATCAAACATATTTTTCCTAATTCAACAACAGTTTAACCCAAACAATTCAATTCTAATTTACAAACAATGCACGTGGTTTCTTGGAATTTACCTTCCGTTTGCGACCAATTACTCCTTTTTTTAATTCTTACTTATTTCTTACCTATGCAATGTTAACTTATAAAGAACTTCAACTATTTAAAGACTTAATTGAATAAGGAAAAATCCACCTAGTATTGATTAGCCATGTGTTTGTTGAACTGGCGTCTGAAGATTCTCCTTTGTAGGCCTACTACTAGGCCCAGCCTTATGGTCATGGGACCCCTGGTCCTCTTGTGAGATGTATCGTCATCATCGGACTAAGGATTTTCCGGGTCCTCTTTGAATCCATAATGGTAGCCTTATAAAATTATACTTTATCAATTAGAGAATTAATGGAATAATCTCTCTTATTCTTTTACCTAAAAATAGGGATTTTTTGGGACTAAGTAAATATCTTTGATAAATATCTAGGTGAGATAAGTTTTTTCTTAACTTCCTAGTAGTATTATTGTGCTCCCATAATTATCGAGCTTATTTCACTAATTTCCCTATTTAATTTCTCTTCAAAAATACCCTAATTTGGTTTAGTAATCTATGAATTACTTATCTGCTTGTGAATATTTATCCTAGGTGTATTTTTGATGTATTATAGCCTTGATAATTATCTTGCTAACTTCTAATTTGTTTTATCAATTCTCCCATTTAATTTATAGTCAAAATCAAATAATATTAGCTAAACTAATCATCTATTTGTAAGATAACTATCTTGACTTCTTGATGCTATTTTTCTTCTTTGATAATTACTATGTAATATATAAATTAACTAAATAATTTTTTTTCTCAATCTTTAGTCAAAATCAGATAATATTAGCTAAGATAACTAGCTAAACCAATTATCTATACTTAAGATAATGATCTCAACTCTACAACGCTCTTTTCTATCTCTACTAATTACTATGTGATTATGTAAATTAATTAGCTAATTTCTCTTGTCAATTTAGTCAAAATCAGACAATGTTAACTAAGATATTTAGCTAAACTAATTATCTATATTTAAGATAATTATCCAACTTTCTAATGTTGTTTTTTGTCTTTGGTAATTATTGTATAATTATCTAAGTGGTTTAGTTAATTTCTCCCTTCAAATTACACTATAAAACAAATAATTTTAGACTAATTAATGAGCTAAAGTAATTTTTTGTGCAAGTTCTAATTATCTCAACTTATTAAAAGGTTATTCTAGCTCTATAAATTATTGTATAATTATTGAAGTACTTTGACTAATTCCCCCCTTCAATTTGTGCTTAAACACAAATAATTTTAGCTTAATTAATTATCTAAAATATTTTTCTATATATAGCCTAATTATCTTGGCTTTTTAACAATGTTTTCTAGCTCTGACAATTATTGTTTAATTATCTAAGTAATCTAGCTAGTTTTTTTCTTTAATTTATGCTTAAAAATAGACTATTCTAGCCTTATTAATTATCTAAACTAACTTTTGGTGCATGACCTAACTATCCCAGCTTTTTAACAGTGTATTCTAGCTCTGATAATCAAACTAATTTCTCTTCTCAATTTAGAGTCAAAATTAGACAATATTAGCTAAGATACCTAGCTAAACTAATTATTTATACTTAAGATAATTATTTCAACTTTTTAATGTTGTTTTTCACCTTTGGTAATTACTATGTAATTATATAAATTAATTAGCTAATTACTCTTCTCAATTTATAGTCAAAATCAGATAATGTTAACTAAAATAAGTAGTTAAACTAATTATCTATATTTAAGATAATTATCCCAACTTTCTAATGCTATTTTTCATCTTTGGTAATTATTGGATAATTATCTAAGTAATGTAGATAATTTTTCCGTTCAATTTATACTTCAAAACAGACAATTTGGACTAATTAAATAGCTAAAATAATGTTTTGTGCATGACCTAATTATTATCCTAGCTTTCCAATAGTGTTTTCTAGATCTGATAGTTACTATATAATTATCTAAGTAATTTAACTAATTTACCCCTTTAATTTATGCTTAAAAACAAACAATTTTAGCCTAATTATTTGCTAAAATATTTTCTATATATGGCCTAATTATCTTGGATTTCTAACAATTTTTTCTAGCTTCATAATTATTGTTCAATTATCTAAGTAATTAGCTAATATCCTCCTTTAATTTATACTTAAAAACATACAATTCTAGCCTAATTAATTATCTAAACTAACTTTCTATGCATGACCGAACTATCCTACCTTCCTAACAGTGTTTTCTAGCTCTGATAATTACTGTATAATTATCTAAGTAATTTAGCTAAAATTTCTCTTTAATTTATACTTAAAAGGAGACAATTTTAGCATAATTAACTAGTTGAACTAATTATCTATGCATGGCCTAATTATCTCGGCTTTTAAGAGTGTTTTCTAACTGTGATAATTAACTTAAGAATTTTTGAGCTAATTAAGTAGGTTTTTCATCAGTTTTTTGATTAAAAATAGCTATTTTTGCATAATTAATTACAAAAACTAAGGGATAATTTTCTTAATTTCTTTATAGTCTAGTCCAGCTTTGATAATTATCTTATACTAATCTAAGTTTAATTAGTATAATTATCTTTAACTTAAGATAAAAAAGATTAATTTCAATCCAAATATGGCATAACAATTAACTAGGTTAATATCCCTAATCTTAATCTAAGTAATTAGCAAAATATTAAGAATTAAGAGAGTAATATAGAGTGTAAATATGTTTAATCTTCTTAATCAATAGATTACTTAAGAAAATATAGATAAATTAGCATAGTTTTGCTAATTAAAAAGGGATTAGGCTACTTACCATGGATAATTAGCTAGAGGTTTGCTCTCTAGTGATTTTGGGTAGAGTTTCTCTCTATGTGAGAGAGAAATAGCCAGGACTCCGAGTCTGTTCTCAATTGTGAAGAGGGGGGACCTTTTTCTTCTAACTTTTTAGGGCTCATAGGCTGTTTCTCTGGCAATTACTTGCACTTCAAGGCAGCATGGGTAGGTTCATTACTGCTCCACACAGTCCCCAGATGCACCAAATCAACCTTGCTATATTTTTTGACCCTTTTCATGATTAATTTTGAAAATATCTGTAAATATCTAGGGATTTATGATAAAATTATTTTACAACAATGATTACCAAAACCTTACAGTTTATTTACTTAATTTAATCAACACTATAAACTACTAGGGGCCATAACTATGTCAATTTTTATCGAAATTTAGTTCTGAAAACTTCTAGCGATAGTAAAGTAATGATTACGGTTTCAAAAATACCAATATTTGCCACGGTCGAACAATTCTACATTGCTTTCTTAATAATCATTTCAATTTAATTAAGCGTTATATAATCTTTAAGATTTTAAAAATTACAAACATTATACAAATAGCTTTCATTAGAATCATTGATTCATTGACCTGGCTTGTGGCGTATGACCCTTACAACCACGATCACTATGGATAGAGGACTTCCTCTCTTTTGTTGCTTCTATCTCTGCTTTGTGGAAATGGAGTAGGGTGTCATCAAGGGAGCTTGAGAATAAGGCAAGTCCATCTATCAAGTCGCCCCAATCTTCTTGGGGTTGGGAACATCACAATTGGTATCAGAGTGTAGGTTAAAAAGACTTAATTGGCTACTTCAATCTTCCTCGTGTGTATGGTTTTCTATACCCATTATCCAACTCACAAATGTATCATGACATGTCAGTTGATATGTATCATAGTTGTGGTTGAAACTTTTATTGTATTTTTCTCATCAAAAGATTTTTCTAGATACCTATATGACATTTTGATATCTTTATGAATAAAATTATTGATTTCTTTTTCTTCAAAAAAATTGTATGACTGGTTAAATCATGTAAGTAATTTTTTGGTGGATTAAATAATTCATCACTAGTTAAATCATGTGATTGAGATAATCATGACTAGTTAAGTCATGTGATTAAGTTTTAATAGAGTAGATAAGTCATGACTGGTAAAGTCATGTGGTTGAACCTTTAATGGACTAGATAAGTCTAAGTCTAGAAAATACTTTAGTGTTTTGAGCTATTATGAATATAATATCAATTATGTGTACACTCAGAGAACCCTCAAATCACTCCTATAATGGAAAACCCTCAGAATGATATTATCTATATGGAGATCTAGGAGAAGAACGTATTGCTCAAACAAATGCAACGACCTTATTTTAAAGGAGAGGGTGCTGATATTGAGAAGGATGCAGAAGTATGGATCAAAGCTATGGATGATTACTTCTTGGCTGCAAAGACCATACTTGAAACCAAGCGACGCTAGGCATGTTTCACCTCTCCAGTAATTACAATTTATGGTGGAAACAACATTGCCATGACAGGGAGTAGTTGAGAACTACCTAAGTTGGTAGGAGATTAAATAAGCTTTAAAGAAAAGATACTTACCTCCTACCTATGAAGCATTGAAGTTGAATGAGTTCTTTAGCTTGAAACAATACAAACTATCCTTGGAAGAATACTACTCAAAGTTTGTAAGGCTTAGGTGTTATGCTCCGCCAATGACCATAGAGCAGCAGGTAGCCCATTTCTATCAAGATTTAAGAGAACCAATCAGCTCACGATTAGAAGCCATGAAATCTACTACTGTGCAAGATGCTTTACTATGAGCTAAGCCCTTAATGAAAGAGCAAGGGATTAGAAGGAGAGTAAAAAAAAATCAAAGTTTTAATGGTGTTAGACATCTACTAAGGCTTCCTAATAATAATGGACAACCACAAAGAGCTTATGCTACTAATGCTCAAAATCCTTCACGCTTGGATGTTCAATGCTTTGAATGTGGAGAGTTTGAACATTATCATAATAGATGTCCACGTCTGAATAATAGAGCAACAACAACAACTGAAGTAGATCAAAGATACCACCCTTTTGGACATAATAGTGGATGAGGTAGAGGGTGAGGAAGAGCAACCAAAGCCTTTGGAAGAGGTCAAGGTAGGAATGCAGAGTATCATATCTATACCCAACAACCCAATCATTGAAAAGATTAAGGAAGTTGCATTATCTGATATAGAGTATCAAAGGTAGCTTAACCTTGTTCAATGTGGGGATTAAAAGAATATACCTTCAATGTTACACTTCTCACATGATGGACCTTGTCTCTATTATAGAGATAGGTTATGTGTACCCAAGGACCCTAACTTAAAGAAGACTATCTTATTTGAGGCCCATGATAGCCCTACTTCAAGATACCCAAGATATGCAAAGACTCTCAATGCCGTACATAAACTTTTCTATTGGACTGGGCAAAAGGTAGATGTTCTATGCTATGTTCGTCAATGCTTGACATGCCAAAGGATTAAAGCTGAGAGAGTTAAACTTACCGATAAACTTCAACCATTGGACATTCCCCAAAATGAAGTGGGAGTGTAAAAGTATGGACTTTGTTACTGGATTACCTGGTACAGAGGAGATATAATTCACTTATGATAGTTGTTGACCTAGTCACAAAGGTTTCACATCTCATACCGATCAAGACAACCTTGTCACCTCCGATATTGCAACGAATATTTGTTAGCAGTAGTTTGGTACCAAAAAGGACACATTTGTGTCCTTTTTTTGCGAATTTAAATAAATTGTACATGAAATCTAGAACACATCTCAAGAAATGCTTTTGCAAGCTTATAAAATGTTATTCAAAGTACTCATAGAAATTATAGTTACTCACTTTTAATCATGACCTCAGGGTGCATGCAATAATCCGTGGTAACTACTTATATATGGTGTTAATATTTTTTCAATTGTCATGTGAGAAAGAAATCCTTTGTGACTAGAATTAAATATAGAAAAGTCTTGTGGGTCAAATATGCAATGTTCACAAATTCAATCAACGATCACAAAAAACATTTAGTTCATCTACATTTACAATGTCTTAGGATACATATATACTAGATCTATGACTCCATTACATAAGGTGATAATATTTAATGGTTATGCAAGCCACATTGGTGATTTATGGAATATCCAAAAAATTGCGCATGTTTAATTTATGATTTTTATTATCAAAGATAAACATTAAAATAAAGTCCACTTTGGATTTTTCCACTCATCTTACTTATTTGTATACAAAGACCTCATGTGGACACTATTGACAGATTTATATATACACTTTGATTAATTTTTCAAGCAATGTTTTTTTTTGGAAGAAATTACACACTACAATTTTTTTAAATGAGTGTAAATTACAAGATCTTATGAGTTTAAACCCTTGAGAAATGCTTAGTTGATCAATATTGACCTATAGATACATTATACACCTTAGGTTTTGTCCCATAAACCTCATCATGTTTAATGAAAGAGGCCTTGAAAGATCAAAATTTTCCTCTTGTGAGCATTTTTCAAGATTTTGGTCTCTTGATTATAACAAAAATCTAAGTCTCATAACTAAGTTATGAAGCTCAATTTCTTGCTATAATAAGTTTTTTCTTATCCATACCCCTTGAAATCTATGCAAAATCTTATTTTGATGAGATGTTATATTCAATTTATTGAAAATTTTGTTAAAACAACACTAAATTTCTATGTACTTTTCATCTTAAAACTTAATCATTTAATCTTAATTTTGTATTAATTTTGTGCAAAAGTAAAATTTGGCTCTGTTCTTCACCTCATAGCTGGCCTAAGATATGAACAATGAGCTATGAATGTTTTTTCTAGATTCAACATCGAATAATTTATTACAAGTTGCTAGAAAAACAAGGCACTATAGTGTCTTAGGACATTTGGTGTCCGATTACAGAACTTTGTTAAAGAGATTTTTAGATTGCATGATGGCCCAAACGGATTGTAAGCAATCGAGGATGTGAAGTTCACTTCAACTTTTGACCTCACTCCTTCAGGCAATTGGAATAGAATTAAACTTTAGAACTTCTTACCATCCTCAATCAGATGGTCATTAAATGAATCAACTAAGTCATTGGAGATATTCCTTAGAGCTTTGTTTTTGTTGTAGAGAGCGAAATGGATGGAGAAATGTTTACCATACAAGGTGGTATGGGTTACAATGCTTTGATGCATTAGGCAAAATTTGGACTCACAAAGGGACCCTTATGGAATTTGACTTTACCTCTCTCTGCCAAAACGGACGCATGGATAAATTTTTGCATACAAACTCCAAAGTTGGCGGAGGTTTGACAGTTAGAATGTCCTCTTCAAGATCTATCTACTGATATATAGCACGCCATGAGATTCCTCATATTTTAGAAGATTTTTTTTTTGATTCACTTAGATTCCGACAGAGTTGTCACATCATAGGTGAATCAAAAAAAGAATCTTCTAAAATATGAAGAATCTCATGGCATGCTATATATCAGTAGTAGATAGAGCTTGAAGAGGACATTCTAACTATCAAACCTCTGCCAACGGAGTTTGTTTGCAAAAATTTATCCATGCACCCGTTTTGGTAGAGAGAGGTAAAGTCAAACTCCTTAAAGGGCCCCTTTGTGAGTCCAAATTTTGCCTAATGATAAGAAGCATTGTAAGCATACCACCTAAAGGTAAACATTAAATCCATCATTTACGCTCTCTACAACAAAAAATAAGCTCTAAGAATATCTCCAATGACTTAGTTGATTCATTCTATTTGACCATCTGATTGAGGATGGTATGTAGTACTAAAGTTTAATTCTATTCCAATTGCCTTGAAGAGTGAGGTCCAAAAGTTTGAAGTGAACTTCACATCTCGATTGCTTACAATCCGTTTGGGCAATCCATGCAATCTAAAAATCTCTTTAACAATAGTTCTGTAATCGGACACTCAAATGTCCTAAGACACTATAGTGCCTTGTTTTTCTAGCAACTTGTCATAATTATTCGATGAATCTAGAAAAAACATTCATAGCTCATGTTCATATCTTAGGCCAGCTATGAGGTGAAGAACATAGCCAAATTTTACTTTTGCCAAAATTAATACCAAATTAAGATTAAAATGATAAGTTTTAAGATGAAAAGATCATAGAAATTTAGTGTTGTTTTAACAAAATTTTCATAAATTGAATATAACATCTCATCAAAATAAGATTTTGCATAGATTTCAAGGTGTATGGATAAGAAAAAACTTATTATAGCAAGAAATTGAGCTTCATAACTTAGTTATGAGACTAGATTTTTGTTATAATCAAGAGACCAAAATCTTGAAAATGCTCACAAAGAGGAAAATTTTGATCTTTCAAGGCCTCTTTCATTAACATGATGAGGTTATGGGACAAAACCTAAGGTGTATAATGTATCTATAGGTCAATATTGATCAACTAAGCATTTCTCAAGGTTTAAACTCATAAGAATCTTGTAATTTACACTCATTTAAAAAAAATTGTAGTGTGTAATTTCTTCCAAAAAAAAACATTGCTATGAAAAATTAATCAAAGTGTATATATAAATCTGTCAATAGTGTCCACATGAGGTCTTTGTATACAAATAAGTAAGATGAGTGGAAAAATCCAAAAGTGGACTTTATTTTAATGTTTATCTTTGATAAATAAAAAATCATAATTACAACATGCGCAATTTTTTGGATATTCCATAAATCACCAAATGTGGCTTGCATAACCATTAAAAATTATCACCTTATGTAATGGAGTCATAGATCTAGTATATATGTATCCTAAGACATTGTAAATGTAGATGAACTAAATGTTTTTTGTGATCGTTGATTGAATTTGTGAACATTGCATATTTGACCCACAAGACTTTCTATATTTAATTCTAGTCACAAAGGATTTCTTTCTCACATGACAATTGAAAAAATATCAAACACCATATATAAGTAGTTACCACGGATTATTGCATGCACCCTGAGGTCATGATTAAAAGTGAGTAACTATAATTTCTATGAGTACTTTGAATAACATTTTATAAGCTTGCAAAAGCATTTCTTGAGATGTGTTCTAGATTTCATGTACCATTTATTTAAATTCGCAAAAAAAGGACACAAATGTGTCCTTTTTGGTACCAAACTACTGCTAACAAATATTCGTGCAATATCGGAGGTGACAAGGTTGTCTTGATCGGTATGAGATGTGAAACCTTTGTGACTAGGTCAACAACTATCATAAGTGAATTATATCCTCCTTGTACCAGGTAATCCAGTAACAAAGTCCATACTAATACACTCCCACTTCATTTGGGGAATGTCCAATGGTTGAAGTTTATCGGTAAGTTTAACTCTCTCAGCTTTAATCCTTTGGCATGTCAAGCATTGACGAACATAGCATAGAACATCTACCTTTTGCCCAGTCCAATAGAAAAGTTTATGTACGGCATTGAGAGTCTTTGCATATCTTGGGTATCTTGAAGTAGGGCTATCATGGGCCTCAAATAAGATAGTCTTCTTTAAGTTAGGGTCCTTGGGTACACATAACCTATCTCTATAATAGAGACAAGGTCCATCATGTGAGAAGTGTAACATTGAAGGTATATTCTTTTAATCCCCACATTGAACAAGGTTAAGCTACCTTTGATACTCTATATCAGATAATGCAACTTCCTTAATCTTTTCAATGATTGGGTTGTTGGGTATAGATATGATACTCTGCATTCCTACCTTGACCTCTTCCAAAGGCTTTGGTTGCTCTTCCTCACCCTCTACCTCATCCACTATTATGTCCAAAAGGGTGGTATCTTTGATCTACTTCAGTTGTTGTTGTTGCTCTATTATTCAGACGTGGACATCTATTATGATAATGTTCCAACTCTCCACATTCAAAGCATTGAACATCCAAGCGTGAAGGATTTTGAGCATTAGTAGCATAAGCTCTTTGTGGTTGTCCATTATTATTAGGAAGCCTTAGTAGATGTCTAACACCATTAAAACTTTGATTTTTTTTACTCTCCTTCTAATCCCTTGCTCTTTCATTAAGGGCTTAGCTCATAGTAAAGCATCTTGCACAGTAGTAGATTTCATGGCTTCTAATCGTGAGCTGATTGGTTCTCTTAAATCTTGATAGAAATGGGCTACCTGCTGCTCTATGGTCATTGGCGGAGCATAACACCTAAGCCTTACAAACTTTGAGTAGTATTCTTCCAAGGATAGTTTGTATTGTTTCAAGCTAAAGAACTCATTCAACTTCAATGCTTCATAGGTAGGAGGTAAGTATCTTTTCTTTAAAGCTTATTTAATCTCCTACCAACTTAGGTAGTTCTCAACTACTCCCATGTCATGGCAATGTTGTTTCCACCATAAATTGTAATTACTGGAGAGGTGAAACATGCCTAGCGTCGCTTGGTTTCCAAGTATGGTCTTTGCAGCCAAGAAGTAATCATCCATAGCTTTGATCCATACTTCTGCATCCTTCTCAATATCAGCACCCTCTCCTTTAAAATAAGGTCGTTGCATTTGTTTGAGCAATACGTTCTTCTCCTAGATCTCCATATAGATAATATCATTCTGAGGGTTTTCCATTATAGGAGTGATTTGAGGGTTCTCCTGAGTGTACACATATATTGATATTATATTCATAATAGCTCAAAACACTAAAGTATTTTCTAGACTTAGACTTATCTAGTCCATTAAAGGTTCAACCACATGACTTTACCAGTCATGACTTATCTACTCTATTAAAACTTAATCACATGACTTAACTAGTCATGATTATCTCAATCACATGATTTAACTAGTGATGAATTATTTAATCCACCAAAAAATTACTTACATGATTTAACCAGTCATACAATTTTTTTGAAGAAAAAGAAATCAATAATTTTATTCATAAAGATATCAAAATGTCATATAGGTATCTAGAAAAATCTTTTGATGAGAAAAATACAATAAAAGTTTCAACCACAACTATGATACATATCAACTGACATGTCATGATACATTTGTGAGTTGGATAATGGGTATAGAAAACCATACACACGAGGAAGATTGAAGTAGCCAATTAAGTCTTTTTAACCTACACTCTGATACCAATTGTGATGTTCCCAACCCCAAGAAGATTGGGGCGACTTGATAGATGGACTTGCCTTATTCTCAAGCTCCCTTGATGACACCCTACTCCATTTCCACAAAGCAGAGATAGAAGCAACAAAAGAGAGGAAGTCCTCTATCCATAGTGATCGTGGTTGTAAGGGTCATACGCCACAAGCCAGGTCAATGAATCAATGATTCTAATGAAAGCTATTTGTATAATGTTTGTAATTTTTAAAATCTTAAAGATTATATAACGCTTAATTAAATTGAAATGATTATTAAGAAAGCAATGTAGAATTGTTCGACCGTGGCAAATATTGGTATTTTTGAAACCGTAATCATTACTTTACTATCGCTAGAAGTTTTCAGAACTAAATTTCGATAAAAATTGACATAGTTATGGCCCCTAGTAGTTTATAGTGTTGATTAAATTAAGTAAATAAACTGTAAGGTTTTGGTAATCATTGTTGTAAAATAATTTTATCATAAAATCCCTAGATATTTACAGATATTTTCAAAATTAATCATGAAAAGGGTCAAAAAATATAGCAAGGTTGATTTGGTGCATCTGGGGACTGTGTGGAGCAGTAATGAACCTACCCATGCTGCCTTGAAGTGCAAGTAATTGCCAGAAACAGCCTATGAGCCCTAAAAAGTTAGAAAAAGGTCCCCCCTCTTCACAATTGAGAACAGACTCGGAGTCCTGGCTATTTCTCTCTCACATAGAGAGAAACTCTACCCAAAAATCACTAGAGAGCAAACCTCTAGCTAATTATCCATGGTAAGTAGCCTAATCCCTTTTTAATTAGCAAAACTATGCTAATTTATCTATATTTTCTTAAGTAATCTATTGATTAAGAAGATTAAACATATTTACACTCTATATTACTCTCTTAATTCTTAATATTTTGCTAATTACTTAGATTAAGATTAGGGATATTAACCTAGTTAATTGTTATGCCATATTTGGATTGA
>NW_028221440.1:2182840-2214303 GCF_014529385.1 Adiantum capillus-veneris
AAAAACAATCACCCAGCAAGTAGGTATGATCCTACTAGCAACACATCAATACCTTAGAGAATGATGGCGAGGATGGTGGCCATGGAGCATGAGAGAAGAAGACTCCTTATTTAGGTTTTAGGGCTAGTAATGTAGCATACTAGAGGAGGAGAGAGAGAGAGAGGGAGAGAGGTAGAGCTCCATCCATAGCTCCTCGTTGTGAGCAATGTCGTCATAGCTTCATTGCTTGGTGAAGTGGGTGAAGTGTTGGTTTTGAGTGAGAGAAGACCTCCTTATATAGGTTTCTGAGAGGGTTTAGGATTAGGGATAAACATGCTTAAATCCGCTGATTGGGGTTACTTTTTGCTTAGGGTGGTCAACAGATTGAGGTCACCTGATATGTCACCATCAAGATATTCTGTAGAGTGATGTGAGAGGGGAGAGTAAATGCTGATTTTTCTGATTGTGACACATGGGGATAAGGCCTTGACCAGCATTTAAGAGCAGGTAAGGTGGCTGTTGAAACTGGAGGTTCTGCACATGTCCGGGGGGACTTGCGGGGGGGGAGGTGGCAGCTAAGTCCTCCTGAATATCAAATTCTCAAAAAATCCTCAACCATGGCTTCTTTTGACATGTGTTCTTTGAAAAAATCAGCATGTCTCTTTTCAACTCAAAAGTCTTTATCCCTGTTGACTCACCTTTACCATAAGATTTTCCCTTTTTCTCCTCCTGTAACTGCATTGTTGATGCCCAATCACTGCTTCTAGTAACAGTGAACTGTTACCTACCAAATACTTATGGTGCAGTAAAAAATATTTACCATGGGTAAAAAAAGCTATTGTAGGTAAAAAGTGATTTGTATTTACCATGTAGGTGAAAAATATTTACTGTGGGTAAAAAATATTTACTGTGGTAAAAAATGTTTACTGTCGGTAAAAAAGTGAAAACGGAGTATGCTGTGTTGTGAGTCCACACGAACATCCTCGTGTAAATTTCACTAGAAATTCACACCTAGAATGGGCTATTCTGTAATATAGGTTGTAGGCATGCATAAGAGCTCGTTCCCACGTATCTTCTGTCCATGGCACTTTTTACTCTTTGGTGCTTGTGAAGTAGATTTTTCTTCTCTTTCGAGATCCCTTGGACTAGAGTATCCTCATCTCCCAACAACTGACTGTGCCTTTATTGCATCTTGAGAAGGGGTCCTAAAAACCATGCATCATATAGCCCTCCCCCTTAAGCTAGAGGTATTTGATGCCTCTAGCTGTAGGTTGTGCTACAATAGGGTTCTCTTGAATACTTACCCACCTGGTACCAATTGAATTTTCATGTTACTGCTTTCTTGGCTGATGCACCCTGTTTAGTCCTTTCTGATGAATAATTGTATCCATCCATGACTAACAACTGGTCTCCTAGACCCTTGAAAGCCATACCCCATCCATTGTCAATATCCACTTTCTTGGTAGCATTCTCTTTTTTTCCGTTTTTTTTTTTTTTTTTTGAAACGACTATGTACATGATTGTTACCTTAGTTGGAGCTCGAATATGATGAGCTCTCCTATGAACCATCCTTAGCATTGATTTCACCAGCATATGGCTGTGAAAGACGACATTGGTAGGCCTTCAATCGCCAACCATTTACCGGGGTCTGATGTACCTTACCATCTAGGTCACCTAGTTGGTAACTACCATTTGAGAACCTCTGTATCACTACAAAAGGGCCTTCCCACTTAAGCAAGAACTTACCATCCTTCCTGCGATCAAAGCGATTGTCGTATCTGAGCACTAAAGAACCTTCCTTGATACCTTTCTTGACAAGGTTGCGATTGAACTTCTTTCGTTTCTTCTCTGCCTGGGCTGCATAGTACTTCACTGCTGACTCTCGATCTAGCCCTAACCTCTCCAAATCGATGATTCTTCCTTCCACCTGCTTCTCTTGACTATCCTCTTGATGTGCTTTTAGAACTCGGAGGCTCGCTAGCTCCACTTCTATAGGCAATAGTGCCTCTTGCCCGTAAACCAAGTGAAAAGGTGTATACCCCAAGGATGTTTTAAAGGATGTTCTGTAGGCCCAAAGTGCTGCATCTAGGTGTTTGTCCCATGCCTTAGGATGTAAATGCACTTGCTTAGTGATGATTTTACATATAAGACCATTTACCTTTTCCACAAGACCATTGCACTGAGGGTAGTATGGTGTAGAGTGCCTGCGCTTGATTTTTAACTTGCTCATCAATTGCCCGACTAAATCAGCTCGAAATCCCGGTCCCCTATCCGAGAGAATCTCCAAAGGTGTCCAAAACGGCAACAAAGGCATTCAAAAATGAAATCACTCACGTCCTTGGCTGTGATGCGCTTTGTGGGACGAGCTTCTGCCCATCTGGTCATGTACTCCACCCTCATAATGATGTATTCCTTCCCTGATTGAGTGCAAGGTAGTGGCCCTATTGCATCTATCCCCCATTTTTCAAATGGCCCATAGGTTTTGATTGGATGCTGATTTTCATGGGTAAGACGCCTTGGTCCAGCTTTTTGGCAAACCTCACATGTGCGGCACCAATGTTGTACATCTCGATGGAGGCTTGGCCACGTGAACCCTGCTTGTAAAATCTTTCTGCTAGTAATCTCTTGTGCAAAGTGGCCACCACACACACCTTCATGACAACTAAACAAAATATCCTTTATCTCTTGGGATGCAGGAACTCTCCTTAAGACAGCATCTTTCCCTCTACAATACAAGTCCTCATTCACTAAGCTATAGCTGGTAGCCTTTTTTGCCAACCACCTACGTTCACTTTTACTCATACCAGAGGGTGCTTCACAATGCTCAAGAAAGTAAAGTAAATCATGCAGCTCCTCCTTTCCCTGGTATAAAGGACTTTTCACAAGGATAGCACCTACTATGAGAGTTTGTAGTTCTTCACCTGCTAAGGCATCTGCTTCTCGATTTTGATCTCTAGGTACAAAGTGCACTCGAACTTCTTTAAAAACCTTCAACAAGGCCTTTGCTTCCCTCATCTTAACAGACAATTTGTCATTTTTACAGGCCCATACACCAACCATTTGCTTAACAATCAACATGGAGTCACCAAAAACATTTAGCTTTGTGATGCCCTGAGAAAGACAACATTGCAACCCTAAAACAAGGGCATGGTACTCAGCCTCATTGTTAGAATGAACCTCTTTTAGATGAAACCCTTTTGCAAAGATCTTCTCCTTCTCTGGACCTAATATTACTATGCCTGCTGATGCCTTGTCTTTGGTCCTCTTGTAAGCCCCATCAAAATACAGACTGTGTGCTCCCAGTAGAACTTCAGGCTTCGGGATAGGCGGTACCTTACTAGGTGCCTCTTTCTTGGCCTTCTCATAACACCTTTGTGTGAGGACATCTGCCAAACAAGCACGGGTGGAATCCTCTACTTGTAGTGTGTAGTCAAACTCTTGAAGCTGCACCACCCACTTTGCTATTCTTTGAGACAATTCCATGTGTTGTAGGGCATATGGAAAAACCTCCTCAGTTGTGATCACCACAAATTGTCTCGGAAGTAAGTAAGCCCGAAACTTCTCCACTGCAAACTTAAGAGCTAGCACCAATTGCTCAGTTGCGCTGAAACCCTTTTCAGCAGCTGTCATCACTCTACTAGAGAAGTAGACTGGTCTCATGAGAGATGTCTTTGGGTCTTTTTGCATCAAGACAGCTCCTAGAGCTTCTGGACCTACACTAGGATTTACATAGAATAATTCACCCCATGTGGGTTGTAGGACGACAGGCAATGAGCTCAAAATGGTTTTAACTTCTTGAAAGCACCTTTCACCCTCCTCACTCCATGTCAATGTAGTGTGTTTAGTGAGCTGCTGCAAAGGATAGATTGCCTGAGAAAGGAGATGTATGAATCGTCCCATGTAGCGAACCTTTTGAATGAAGGAGACTAGTTGCTTCACGTTTGAAGGAGTAGGTAAAGCTAACAATGTCTTTACCTTTTCAGGGTCAGCCTCAATACCATCTTGAGACACAACATGGCCTAGTAGAGTGACCTTGCTCTCACCTATGTGGCACTTGTCTTTATTCAATTGCCCACCCAATTGGGCCAGACGGGTGAAACCTTCATCAACCTTGGACAGATGTACTTCCCTAGAGCTGTAAATGCAAAAATCATCAATGAAGACTCGTATGGACTTACCAAAGTAAGGTTGAAACACCAAGTTCATAAACCTCTGGAAAGTAGCTGGGGCATTAGTTAAACCAAAAGGCATAACTCTATAAGCAAAACACCCCCAAGGTGTTATGAAGGTAGTCTTTCTTTGGTCTTCATCTGCAATTCTGATTTGGAAGTAGCCTGAGTACCCATCACACACTGTGTACCTTTCATGACCAGCCACTTCATTTAGTATTTCATCTTGAAAAGGCAAAGGAAAATGGTCCCTTTTTGTGGCTGCGTTTAGAGGCTTGTAATCCACACATACCCTCCACTTCCCATTTTTCTTTGGTGCTACCACATCTGGAGACACCCACTCAGAATCTTCCACTGGGTAGATAAATCCTGCCTTGAGTAATCTTTTTACTTCTTTTAAGAGTGCATCTTGTTGCACTAGCCCTAATCTCCTTAGCCTTTGCACCACTGGTTTGGCACCTTCCTTTAATTGGATATGGTGTTGGGTTACCGTCACTCCTTTAATGTGCTCGTAATCAGTTATAAAGAGGCCAGCATGCTTCTTTAGTACCTGCAAATAGGGTTCTCTCTCTTCTTCTAGTAGGTCCTTAGCTAGCATCTCCTCTAAGCCTGTGGCTTCTTCCTTGTTTAGAGAGTCTTGACCACCTTCTCCTTCTGGGTTTCGCAGTATTATACCCATGACTTCCAAAGAGCTAGCATCCTCCTCAGATGACTCATCCTCAGATGAAGAGCAGCTGCTTGTGCTCCATTCATCCATAGAAGTCTCCATCTCTAGGTCTTGTTGTCTACCCTGCTTCATGTCATACACAATTTTTTGTTGCTTGCCACCTACCTTATGATTTGGTCGCAACTCAAGGGAACCTGTCTCCCAATCTTGCCTAGCTTTCATAGCCATAAGCCAAGGTCTTCCAAGGATTAGCGGATAGCCCTCCCCCTTAGTTGGGATCACATAAGCATCAATTGAGATTGCCACACCAAAAGCTGAAACCTTCACTCCATTAACCTTTCCCACACAAGCCACCCTTACATTATTTGCCATTTTAGCTTGTAAGGAAGTTTGCTCGTTTACTTCCAAACCCAACCTGTGCATTAATTTCTCTGTCATAACACAAATCTCGGCTCCACCATCTACGTACACATTGGAGACTCGCTGACTCTTAATCTCTGCATCAATGACTGGCACGATATCCTTCATGCCTCTTACACTAATAGACCCAACTGACTTTGCCTTAGCCCTCCTGGTGTTGACCATCTTAGACCAGGTTCTACGCATCTTTGGGGAAAGGTGGAGGAGTTGCTGCCATGAAATCTTTGGTCCTTGCTTACTCACATCTGCTACCAGGTCGTAAGGTATGGATCCTACCCCAAGTGGAAAGTCTTCTACTCCTATGTGCCTCCTTGACCTACTCTTCCTTTTCTTGTCTCCTATCTCTTGGGAGGAACCCTCATTCCCTTTATCCGGCTCTGAAGCTTCCATTTCATCAGTTCTTTGTCTCCTAACTCTCTTTATTGGCATGGCAACAGCTTCCTTCATTTTTTCTTTCCCTTTATCCTTACCATTGTCAAGACTTATGACAGAGACAGCCCTGTCCTCCCCTCCCGATGGTAGTGGAGGGATCTCTGCTGGTGCTTGTGGTGGTGGAGGAGGGGGTCTCAATATTTGGATTGGTGGAGCCACGTGTGCATTTCGTCCATTTAGTGGCCTAGCTCGAGGAGGAGTGACTTGCTGGCGAGGAGCCCGTCTTTGATTACCATTTCCTTGATAGCGTCGTGGATGGGGGCAATAATACATGCCGTGACCTACCTCTCCACAGTTGTAGCAAATGTACTCACGTGCTTGCCTTTGTCCTTCTTGTCTATTTCGTTCATTTCCTGGCTGGGGAGCCCTTACACCTTGAACCAGATTGATGGACAGGCTCTCTAGTTGATTGGTGATTTGTTGAAGTAATTCTTGTTGAGAGGACTCTTGGTCTGTTGCTCCTGTCCCTGCTACTACCCTTGCCGTAGGTTGAGCTAGCGGTGGAGGCTCCATTCCCCCTTGTAGTTGAGCTTGGAATTTTAACTTCCTGTCCTTCTCCCTTGCATAAGTCATAGCTTTATCAAAGGTATCTGGGAATTTACCTTTTACCTTTTCTCGAAGGATGGGGTAAAGCCCTGCCAGGAAACAGTCCTTCTTTAGGCATTCTGGCGCCCTTTCTCCTTCACCTAGTGATGCATACCATTTCTCCCACAGGTTGGAAAACTTTCCTTCATAGCTTCTATAGTCATTGGGTGATGTTTGGCGTAGCTCTAAGAGCTGTCTCCATATCTCCTTGGAGGCTCATGGCGGCGAAATTCTTTGATGAAGGCCATCTTTAAGGACTCCCAGTCTCTTCTTTCTTCAGGTGCCAAAGTTTGATACCATAATTTTGCACCTTCCCTCAAGACCAAAGGAAAGGCCCTTAACTTAGTAGCTTCGTTATCCCTTCCCGATACCAGAAAGGCCATTTCCAAATTATCCAAAAAGTCTGGAGCAACCTCCCCAGGCTTACCATAAAAATTAGGGAAGGCCATAAGTGAGAGAGTAAACAATTACACAAACAGCTCCAATTTATTTTAAAATAGAGTATGGTAATTATAATTTGGAGCTTTAGCACAACTTAGCTCAAAATAGGATGAAGATCGACACATCAAAGGAATGGTAATAGTCTAGTAAGGGTAGAATGACAGGATGAGGAGAGCGCAAGATTTCCCCAAGTCTCTCGGCTCCAAACAACAGGGCTATTCTTTGCTGATAAAAAGCTTTTTCTATCAATACAAATATTCACACGGATATGACGCACAAAATGGAAAGGAAACATGCGGGGATCATCATTCTCATTATTGGCATCCATACTTACACACAAGAGCCTAGCTTAGTTGCACCACCTTGGGACCAATGAGCCTGATCAGCCACAGAAGGTCAGCACCTTGGATCACTTCGACTCTTCTTGATGCATCTGTGAAGACGTAAGGCGTGATGGCAACACTTTGTACAATGCTGAGCCTTTTAGCAAGCAACAATTGGATGCTATTACCATAATCAGCATGACGAATGAAAGTGACACCATTAATGTGCAGCACATCATCAACTAAGATAGATTGAGATAGCTTCTTGAAAATTAGCAGCAAAGGTAGGGCAGGGAGGCTTTTCACCCGGTCTCCAAAGCACTTTGGACAATATCCAAAGTGATCTTCACACGGACAGGAGGTTGGCTTGGGATTGGTGGTGTCTGGATTCACAAAGTGCACTGGGAGCACTCGCAGACGGGCGGCAATCTTGTAGGCAAGCCTTCGCCTCTTTGCTTCAGGAGGATTTAGGGGTGAGAGTCGTGGTTGCAAGTTGGAGGTTGAAGTTGGTTGCTCACTAGCCTTTTTCTTGCCTGTAGTGGTCATGTAATCCCTTATTAATGAGATTAAGCCAAATGTTACCTTACGCTTGAGCACACGCTGCGGCCTTGGGCCACTTAGGTGTAGAGGTGATCTTCCTCCTCTTAGTCGGCTCCTCAGGAAAGAGAGGTCTGGTGATGCTTTCTCTTCCCTTAATGTGTGTCACAGTACCTTCGTGTATGTTAATGTAGAATATTTCAAGCTCGTGTGCGTTGGAGGTTTCAGGAGCACTCATAGGTTGAGAGGAGAGGTATATCAAGCTCTTCTTCTCACTCTCCTTCGTTGGCGACGATCACGAACAAGGCATGTAGAAGAACTTACTTCTTGAATTTCAATGACACTGCAACCTGGTAACAAGACCTCGATGAAAGCTTTTAAGGCCTCTAAAGCCTCCTCCTCTTCTGTTCTCCAATTTGCAAACTCCTCACGCCATTCGTCCATGTTGTAGATTGCACATCTTCATTGCTTGTGGACTGAAGGTCTGTGTAGCCCTCCTCCGTGGGGGCACCAAAATGATAGCGGGAAAAAGAGTAGTGTAATCGAGTGGCCTCTGTACTCGTGCACACTCCACAAACCACGCCTCATGCAAACAAGCAAAGAAACAAAGGGGCACCACCCTAAATTAAGAGGTTTAGGGACCTCACACATAGTGCACATAGGCAAGTGAGACTTCTGGCATTATGATGGCATCAAAACATATGGTAAAACACATAGAAACGAAGCTTAGGGACCTTATGTAGCATATATATACACAAGACATCAGCTTAACAATACAACGGCATCTGATCATACATAACAAGGATATAGAGAAGCAAGCCAAGGATGGCATAATCCCTTGTCAAAAACAATCAACCCAGCAAGTAGGTATGATCCTACTAGCAACACATCAATACCTTAGAGAATGATGGCGAGGATGGTGGCCATGGAGCATGAGAGAAGACTCCTTATTTAGGTTTTAGGGCTAGTAATGTAGCATACTAGAGGGAGAGAGAGAGAGAGGGAGAGAGAGTAGAGCTCCATCCATAGCTCCTCGTTGTGAGCAATGTCGTCATAGCTTCATTGCTTGGTGAAGTGGGTGAAGTGTTGGTTTTGAGTGAGAGAAGGCCTCCTTATATAGGTTTCTGAGAGGGTTTAGGATTAGGGATAAACATGCTTAAATCCACTGATTGGGGTTACTTTTTGCTTAGGGTGGTCAACAGATTGAGGTCACCTGATATGTCACCATCAAGATATTCTGTAGAGTGATGTGAGAGGGGAGAGTAAATGCTGATTTTTCTGATTGTGACACATGGGGATAAGGCCTTGACCAGCATTTAAGAGCAGGTAAGGTGGCTGTTGAAACTGGAGGTTCTGCACATGTCAGGGGGGGACCTACGGGGGGAGGTGGCAGCTGGGTCCTCCTGAATATCAAATTCTCAAAAAATCCTCAACCATGGCTTCTTTTGACATGTGTTCTTTGAAAAAATCAGCATGTCTCTTTTCAACTCAAAAGTCTTTATCCCTGTTGACTCACCTTTACCATAATATTTTCCCTTTTTCTCCTCCTGTAACTGCATTGTTGATGCCCAATCACTGCTTCTAGTAACAGTGAACTGTTACCTACCAAATACTTACGGTGCAGTAAAAAATATTTACCATGGGTAAAAAAAGTTACTGTAGGTAAAAAGTGATTTGTATTTACCATGTAGGTGAAAAATATTTACTGTATGTAAAAAATATTTACTGTGGTAAAAAATGTTTACTGTCGGATAAAAAAGTGAAAACGGAGTATGCTGTGCTGTGAGTCCACACGAACATCCTCGTGTAAATTTCACTAGAAATTCACACCTAGAATGGGCTATTCTGTAAGATATAGGTTGTAGGCATGCATAAGAGCTCGTTCCCACGTATCTTCTGTCCATGGCACTTTTTACTCTTTGGTGCTTGTGAAGTAGATTTTTCTTCTCTTTCGAGATCCCTTGGACTAAAGTATCCTCATCTCCCCAGAAACTGACTGTGCCTTTATTGCATCTTCAGAAGGGGTCCTAAAAACCATGCATCAAGTACCTCAATGTTTTGTCTCACATTTAAGGTAGTGGGAGCTAAGCCAAATGGCTGTTATGATATATAAAATATGGGTAAGGGCAAGCATGTGAATGGTTGAATATAACTTGCTCTCTCAAAGAAGAACATTCATGTGTGTGTGTGTGTGTGTGTGTGTGTGTGTGTGTGTGTGTGTGTGTGTGTGTGTGTGTGTATTTTGCAGCACGCCCTTTCTTTTAACATGATGCCCAGAACTCTTGTAAAGAGAAACGTTTGAGTGAACTTTTCTGCTTTCATTTCCCTCACATTTTAAGGTGCCAATGGTGCCCAAATGTACACAAACAAACAATATGCACCTTATATTACTAACCTGCTTATCATCAATTGCAGGAGACCTCAACATCCATGCAATGAGTCTTGGTAGATGCAAGTGTACATGCTAGCTAGATTGACTGCAATCCAACCTGTAAATTTTCAAATTAACCCACATAGAGACAAAGTTACTATAGCCATGCAATCACCCCTAGGTCACACCCCCATCATGAATATTGCCTTTGAGAAGCAAACGACACACGGCTGACCAAATCAGTTGTGCATACCAATGACAAAGTTTATTCTACTACTATGTGGTATAATGTTGGCATGCTGGGTCATGGTTAATACAATCATCCTAAGTGCCAACAAATAACAGTTGATGACTTAGTTGACTGTGATGCCCCAAATGGAAGACCAAAACTACACGAGAGAAGCATGGGAGAGTTGCTATCATGACCAATGCCTTGATTGGTAAGGATGGTGAGAGGGGATGCTAATGCATCTAAAGAATTTGTCGTTCAATGCAAACACTGTATCCAAAGAAGGATACTAGCTCTCAATTAGTCTATTTAGAGGGCCACTACCACTCACAAGGGTCACTTATCAATTGTGTGAGGGAAACGTCTCTAGCCTAATTGCAAATTCGAAAACCTCCTTAGAGAGAAACATAGGATGTTAAGACAAGACATCATGTGAAGGGAGCCCGTTACTTAATGCATTCCCCAGAGACCTCAAATTGACCCGATAATTCTTGAACTCAACACACACACACAGAGAAAAGGGGGGGGGGGGGGGGGGGGGTAAGGGACAAAGTTGCCATGATTAGAAGGAGTATGTTGGAGCTTGGCATGACCAACTAGAAGGAGATTTGTCCTTGGTCAATCCACAAGAATGTGGACAGTGACTACGCTTCATTAGTTGTTCGATCTTACACTCAAAATGTTAGACAATGTTGATCCAAAAGATAGATTTGTGCTTGGTTGATGTGAATGTGGAGGGCACTTAGACCTTGTGTGTTGTCATACATTGTCATCTAGAAAGTAGGTATAGTGGTGGTTGATGCACAAGTGTATTAAAGAGCTATAAAAGCTCACATGAGAATCATAGGCATTTGCCCTCCCTATGAAGGGAAGGAGAACAATGGTTGCTTCATTTGACACACATGTAGCCGTGGCAACGTGCGGGTCACATACTAGTACTATTTATACTGAATATAGTTGTCTTCTGGATAACTTGAAACTTGCACTTCCTGGCCTCTTTTTGGATTCCTCTAGGTAAATCTGGTATGTCGAAGCAAGTTAGCATTGGGAAACAACGAAAAATTGTACCAAAGATTGAAACATTGTTATTTCGAATGCATTTTTTATGCTTGAATAGAGAGCTAGTTATTTTATCGGCCAAGAAGTTTGTGAGAACGAACCTTACACGACTTTTATGAGTGAAAATACGCCTCTAAATTAAAGATATTAGAAATAAGAGGGAGAAAATTTATCTTTAATTTCTCATAGATTTGGAACGCAATGGCGTTTGATCAACTCTCATTTTTCTCTTTCCTTGAGGCGTGTAATTTTCTTTTCTATTCATGAAGAAACGGGCGGAAGGCACAAAAAGAGAAAACAAGGGCACCGCATTTAGGTGTGCTATGTGTGTATCTTTACAACACGCAAGATAAACAAGTGATAAAATCACCAGGCCTGCCAGTCATAATAGAAATTTCTTTTTGACATGCAATTTTTCAAGCCCGCTTTTATATGCTTTGTGTAATGTGATCAACTTATATAATTTGCCATATATAATGTTAACTTAAGGATATAAACACAAAAAATGACAGGTAATTTTGAGATTCTAACATGTCAAATGACATGAGGTTTTCTTGAAGCACTTGTTTTGATAAGCGAAATAGCCCTTGAGAAAAAAATACTGATTCTAGATCTACTTTAAAATCTCTACATCTCTAAGCTTTTTTAAAAAAACATAAGCACATAGAATTGAATTGAAAAAGTACCCTTAAGCTCTACACCCTAAGATTTAGAGCCCTATGCTATAGACCCCACTTTAAAAATTCTACATCTTTAGACTCTAGAGCCTCTTTTACAAATTTTAATCTAGATCTCTAAGCTGTAAATCCCACTTTAAAAACTCTAAAGTTCTAAGTCTTAAAATTCTTGTGTCTAGGGAGGGGGGGGGGGGGGGGGGGGGTTTTCACACCCTCCCCCTACATGTGGGTCCATGTAATCTTTTCACTAATTCAAAGTCTTACCTTCTTTATAAAAAAAAACTATAAGCCCTCATTGGACCTTACTTTAAAAGTTCCACATCCTTAAGTTATAGACTTAGCTTTAAAATTAAAAAAAAGTAAAGATTAAAGCTCTAGAGTCTAAAGGATTAATTCCTTCCTTAAAGTTTGAGCTAACAAAAATGACAACTTTAGTTTCTAACCTCTACTTTTAACTAGTGAAAGAACTTCTCAAAATGAAAAGGTGACTCTTGGGATCTCTTGAGACTCAAAGGCTTTATCGTTTAACCTCTAAGGGTGTCAATCTTTCATGCTTTCAAAGGAAGCTCAAAATCCTTTCTTTGATACTAGTATGTGACCCGCGCGTTGCTGCGGCTAGAAAATGCATGTCTTCTATTCTTTCCACTATTTCCCTTTGCCCTCATAAAATAAGAGTTTAAATAGACAATTCCCATGTTGTCGGTGTTTGCATGTGCACGGGTCTGATGTGAACACTTGTGGTAGCTTCACTCTGCTACCATCAAATCCCAAGAGCTCCATCCTATCTTGACCACGCTTTGACTACTTCAGGTCCACAAAATCAAAGAGAGAAAAAAAATATGGCAGAATCATTTGTACACACCTTCTCGTAAACTACACCCCACTTTGTTGAGTCATATCTCACTACATGTAGATTCGATCGTTGAGCCATCACTTTTGGTTGGCCCCTGTTCATACAATTTTTCAGAACCCTAGCGAGCTCAAAAAAACTCATGTTGGTGCGGCTAGCAACACGGCCTGGTGAGCACATACCCGACCCTCAATAAATATTCCACAGTACATAACTTGCTCGTTTGAGGCCCGATTGACAATCTGAAAAGACCACCATGCTGCACATCTTGAGCACTTCACACTTATCCACTGACCCTAGCTCTGGCCATCTATCCCCGTCTGCCCTATCCGTTGGGGATCTGCAAAACTTTCTAAATTTAAATTGACATAACTTTCACACCATGTCTCCGTTTGACGAGCCGTCTGGATGGGCTTCTAGATCATCTCAAGCACTACATTCCCAGACACATATCCCACATTTTGGACACCTTGACCTATCATCTCAATTATCCCAACTTGGAGGCCCCCGGCCTAGAAAACCACTTTAAGCATATATTTCTGTTGTCACTAGCATTCCCATGACGTCCACAATTGTCTCAATACTTCACCATGCACCTATCAGCATACACAACATTGCATTGCATAGTACTCAACACTGACCAACTTTGGTTGCACCAACGTGTGAAAGATTATATGGAGCTTGGTCTACTGATGTACCTAGGTGAAAGTGAGGAAAAGCAAGCATCAACAAGTCTCAACTATATCCAACATTCTCATTGACTCTCCACTCTCTCTAAGTGTGTGTGTGTGTGTGTGTGTGTGTGTGTGTGTGTGTGTGTGTGTGTGTGTGTGTTGTGTGTGTGAGTGTGAGAGAGAGAGAGAGAGAGAGAGAGACAAGAAAGTGCAAACTTGTATACACTGTCTAATGAGAGGTAGTGTTGTAACTTGGTGGGTGGAAAGCTAAATGTGCTCACAAGAAGGAAATTGGAGAGGTCCCATCATCATCTCATCGCCCCAACACACTAAAATGAAGTAGGATATCCATGTCATTGGAGTATGACTTTTCATAGCAAGAATTTATTTTTTAAAAGTGATATCCACTTTTCATCATCATGTCCATACACTTACTAATGCTTTGATGATGAATGATGGTATGAGAGAGTGACAATGGATCATGATGACCTTAATCATACTATGGTGATGGTGGAAGAGTTCAAATATCAAATTAATTACTAACGTTGTGACAACCTATAACAATCCAAATTACCACATGGCCATCAATTGCTAAAGCGTCTTAATCTATGAGAGGTGATCAACTGAACTAGCCTTTAAATTCTTTAGCCTATCTTCTCATCCACACTTTGCATCTAAGGAACGATCCAACTTAGCTCCACTCCCTTTGATATCAAACATGATATTGGGACATTCAAGAAGTATTCTCCATTCTTCCATATACACTACACCCCTTGCAAGTTAAGTAGGCTTAGCTTCATACCCTACGTGAGTGCTCAACTTTTATCACATTCAAACTTGCTTTCCTAATATTTTCAACCTCCCAGCTACTTCATGGATTCTCAATTGTTACCCTCATCTTCATAATCCTCAAGCATGGAGAGTCATTAATCAACCTAGCATGAAGCATTTGACACGTTTGATTTGGTCCCATAGGTCATTGATGTCTAAGATCCCTTGGGTTTTGTTACAACATTATAAATTCTCCTCATGGTCATGTGTGTGTGTTATCTCTCTACATCTCTCTTTCTCTCTCTCTCTCTCTCTCCTCTCTCTCTCTCTCTCTCTCTCTCTCACACACACACAACACACACACACACATTTAAACATGACAATTTGTTTTAACCTTAGTAGATGAGAGCTTTGTATCTCATTCCAATTTTGGTTCGGATTCCCTATCATGTATTTTTAGTATGAATACCCTTGACAAGTATTGGCATCCCATACCCGGTTACGTCCTTGCTCCATGGACCTTGACTCAGACGAATTATACCTGTTATACTTGACCCACCCATTCCAAACGGAAGGGTTGGTGATCTTGGGGCACCTAACTTGATCAAATACACACATATACACTTGGTAGTGGATAAGTTACTAATTACCAAATCCTTGAGCAATCGATACAGCTTATGTTAATTCATATGAAGTTTGGTGAAAACTAACCTTCTTGCACATATTGGACTGAACCCTTCCATATAGGATTATAGTTTATGGAATGGTAACCCTCTATAGAATCCTATGTACCCTCTATGGAGTGCTAACCCTATATAGAATCCTCTTACTTTCCAAATTCGTCTCTTTGTTCGCATGTAAATATCACACATTGCAGGCTTAGGCACCCATGGAGGTAATAAAGTGATTCACACACACACACACACACACACACACACAAATGCTACCACTTTTGACTATGGTTCAATTGCTACAAGTGAACTACGATCTCCTACTATCCTTTTGGCATCATTCATGGTGTTGCAATCGTGTGTGGACACTTTCTATGCATCCCATAAGGGCACACACACATGGCTATGACCTCCATCATGTAGTAACTCATGGACATGCATGTGAATAACACAACTCTCTTTAGAAATAGGAAACTTGCACATACTATTGGTAGGTAGCATCTTTAATTACCTTCACATGAGACCATATAGATAAGGTCACGAATTTTGTTTAATATCGAATGCCATCAAATGACTCGTTCATTTGGTGTGTTCCTTCTCTCTCTATATTGCTCGCATAGGTCATGTCAGCCTGAACTTTTCTCTCCAAACGCATCAACCCTTCTTCTCAGATGTGCTTGCATAGGCGTTTCACCTTGCTCATCACACACACACACACACACACACACATACTTGCTCTATGAGGCCCTACAGAGAAGGTTTGACAGCACTATACAAGCGCTCTACACACAAATGCAGTAGTAACCTTGGGGCTCAGTCGATTATCACTCTTGCTGTTCAAAATTTATTATCTTCATCGATTTTCTCAAAACCTCCAAATAAGCGTTTGATGACAACACAAAACAGTACCTGCTCTCAGAAGCAACTGTAATCGGAGTCTTATCAACATATAGGTACGTTCTTGTGCACCTACTTAGTATCCGATTTTAGTTGTTTGAGAGTTATCTTGATTGTAATGCTTGTGGAACATACTTGGAGTTCACTTTTTCATGGACATTTTGAAAAGGAAAAAAGTAGGAGCCCTATCACCTATTTAGTATGAAAAACATTGTTGGGGTATAAACCCCAATGTGGTTGCCCAGGTAAGTGGGCGGGCCGCCAGGTATGTACACATGTTCTTTTGTAAAAACCTAATAAGAACTCACTATGCTCTACACATTACAGTAGAGCGAGTTCACCATATCGTCGTGCTCTTCTTCTCGCACTCTCTCTCTCGCGTCGCACTTCCGCTCGTACTCCTTCAACTGGTATCAGAGCTCAGATCGAGGCTGGGGGGAGCACTGCAGGAGGCTAGAGTCACCAACTCAGATTGGAGTGAAATTCTGAGGTCATCTCGGCCACCGTTCGGCTTCGACAAAGGTCTGCGCAGGCCATTTTCCACTATGTGGTCTCGGCGGGTGCAGATCCGACTCTGCAAATTTGGGGTTTTTCGGCCTACGACTGCAGGTTCTGAGGATATCGACACTCCTAGAGTGTTGATTTGTGGCTGTCTACACATCGAAGGACGGCTCGCAGTTCTTGGAGGCGTGTCACATACGACACGGGCGCATCTACACACAGACTGTAGACGGCATCCACTAGTTCATCAGGTAGCTTGTGTTTGCTGCTTGATATTCCAGATTTCATCCTGACATTGCAGGTACTTCCACATGGGATGTATTGTCAGAGATGATGTATGTCTGTTGAGGGTTTGCTGGCTGTGAGTCACGCAGCAAACAACCGCCGCAGCGGTTACAGCATACAGTGGGAAATTTGTGGATGTATGACTTTGTGGGAAGTCTATGTACTGTCAGATTTACAACAGCCTTTGTTGAGGGTCGAGTGAGGTTTTATTGAGTTGGGGGATTCTCGAATGTTGAGATCCTTTCGGTGATACAGGTCTTGGAGCGATCCCTCGAGCACCCTTAGATAGGCAGCTAGGATGTATTGACTGTGAGTTAGACAGTTGGGATTGCATCTTTGCTTTACTGCCGTTGAGGCATTGTCGCAGTCTATGCTTACAGGACAGTGACAGAACAGTCAGAGATAGTACAGGTGCAGGATAAGTTTACCCACAGCTTACAGTGTCAGAGAGACAGTGTTTTTGGAGCTGTTTTTGGTCTGTTTTTTTAGTACACCAGAGCCATTTTACAAAGGAGACTCTGCAAAAATTTCTGCAGAATCTGAAGCTTTCTTGGTTCATTTGACAGGTTGATATTGGTTCAGAGGTCAGTTTACAGGGGAAACTCTGCCGAATTTTTCCCAGAAAAGTAAACTACTATGAAGCGTAGCTATGACTGGATCACAGGACACTGCTCTTTACAATATCAAGAAGCTGGATGGAACAAATTTCCCATTGTAGAAGAAGCAGATTTGGCACGTGTTGGTACAAAAGAAGCAGATAAAACCTATAAAGCTCAAGGGGACAAAACCAGAAGATATAGACGAAGATGAATGGAGCGAAATGGATGAATTGGCACTTTCTACCATTATGCTGACTTTGGCAAAAAGCGTTTACTTCAATGTAGCAGACGAGATGTCAGCTCATCAAGCATGGTTAAAGCTGAGTGATCTTTATGAGAAGCTGTGCGCTTCTTGCCGCACTGTCGAAGCAAGGGACTTGCCAATACACCGTATGCGAGCCACAAATGGCTCCAAGCACACAACAAGCCTAAACTAGCAAGCTCAAGAGAACAAAGGGTGTGTCACTCACCACTCTACGCTCGCCTTCGTGGTGGATTCCTCGCCGCGATGAAGAAGAAGCTGCAGTCGTGCCGCGCTCAACCGCCTCGCCGCCGTCGTGCCTTCGTAATGCTCGATCGCACACACACTCTCCCTCTCTCTCTCTCTCTCTCTCTCTCTCTCTCTCTCTCTCTCTCTCTCTCTCACACACACACACACACACACACACACACACACAAGGAGGTGAAGAAGAAGAAGATGGAGATGGAGCAAGAGCACTCTTCTATTGCACAAATGAGAGAATGAGTAAAAATTAGGTTTAGTTGGCTTTTATAGGAGCTCACCCCATTCACACTTGGGCGCCCATGCTTAGCCAACTAACCCTAGTATGTTCGTGTTAGAGTGCGCCTCTCACTCCTACCCTTTTCCTATTGGACCGACAAGCCCGGTACCTGACTCTACCAAATACATAATACACGTCCGTCGTAGGTGATGGGTGTCCGTGAGCCGTGAGGGTTAACATGCCCCCCTTCCTGATGTAGATTCCGTCCTCGGAAGCTATTGAGTTGAAGCTAGTTCGTCGAGGTGGAAGAGCATTTGAGATGAATGTCCTTAGCCTTCTTCAGTCACTGCAAAATCAAACAACATTGGCACAGTAATTGCATTCTCTTAAAAAGCATATGCAGTTTTAGGTAGACACATTGATTGGTCAAAGAATTTCAAACAATTTGTTAGCAATGAACATTAAATTGCAATGTAATCAAATGCATAAACAGATGTAAAGGTAGAAAATTAAACAAGTCTGGGGTCGCTAATTTGACGGTCGAAAGGCACTAGAGATCGAATATTAATACCATGGGTAAGCTTCTTAATTTTCTGTGGTCAATTAAGTTGTTTAATCGCGAGAGCCAAGTATTCATGTTCAAGGGCTGACTAGAGGCTATATCTAGAAAACCTTGTAGTTAAGCTACCATAAAAGGAATTTCTCATGAAATCATCGCCTGACTGATTACTTTTTCTTTGACCCCCCAAAGTCTTTTCACATTGATTCAATTATGATGTGGGTGCTTATTTTGTATGCCTTGGGTTTTTTGCTTTTCAAGGAAAAGCGCCCACACTGGGAACCTCTAGGGCTCAAGTACCATAGGCAATACATGTGAGTGAAGTACCAATTTAAGCAGGGATTTCTCTTCCAGCTTAAAATTTTACATTGTGGCACTTTGATTTTTTGTTTGTTCATTTTCATCATTTTAATTTTGTAACTTTGGGGGGTCATATAACACTGTTACCCTCCCCAGGCTCATCACATTAGTAAACTCCCTTTATAATACTTAAACTAAAGGTCAATAGGGTTAAGCCCACTAGAAAGCCCTAGTACATTTCATACAATGCTGCCTAAATCGGATTAAGAACCTAAGTAACCATTTCTTATTAGGAAGGCATTCCCCATGGTATTAAGATAAGATTCCTAATACCTAGCTTGGTCAAACTAGCTTAGTCGGACTGCTTGATTTTTACACCTAAACAAGTGATTATGACAAAACATTACATTGAATTAAATGTTTGATACTAAGACAATGCGCTGAATAGTATGCTACCAATCACAATCAAAGCAGACAAACATGGATGCAAAAAAATAAGGGCAATGCTAATGGACAAGAAACACCTGTTTGTGCCGATGGTCGCGCTTGATTTGAAGTGTGAACGAGAGAAAGGTTCCATGAAGGTCCAAATCCTATCAATAGCAACACGCTCCTGTACACACTAGGAAACAAAAGGAGCCTCCAGGAGGCACATTAGTGGGAAAAGATAACTTCGCTAATCTCTCAACTCTAAAACAGAAACACTCCTATCATACTAATCTTACCTGCCCTCCATCACTCAAGTGATGAGGATCAAAGGTGTTTCATGGCATAGGTTTCTGTTTCACTGTACCAGATGTGACATGTGTAGGTCTGAGTCAATGTTTTGACTTTAATGTGCATACTCGTTTGCTAATTGCTCTTGCTCTTTTTTTTTTTTTTGTGAGTATAAAGCTTTATATGTACATTCCCTAAGATCGGAGATTAAGAGGTCAGGGAAAAAGGTTGAGAGGGAAACAAATGAATGAGGACTGTCAGCAACACTCCCCCCTTCCTTGGGTAGATCATACCGTTTGAAATGAGCTTGTCACCCTTTGAAACCAATTGTTCCAGTTGGTAATGGTGAGGATTTTTGCCAGTAGTTTTCTATTACCCTAGGTGCCTCGTCAAGTTGCAAGGGTGGTAAGGTACTCTCCCAGGATCGAACTTGAAGTGGTTCATCAGGTGATTCTTGAACACTGGGAGGTGTGGGATTCTTTTGTAGCTTCATGGAGGTCCACCACTATAGATGGAGGCTGTGTAGAAGCTTTTACCTCTATGGATGTATTACATGAGGAGCTAGAATCTTCATGGGACTCCCCCCTTCCTGAGCTAGGTGGAACAAATCGTTCTTTCTTTGGTACCCAAACTAGCTCGGGAGCGGGTGTGTAGCATTCTCTGATTTTTTCTTTCCACGATCATTGATTCGTTTTGGAACTACGGGATTGGGCTCACTTGGGTCAGGTGATAGGTAAGAGCACAATCTACGTTTTGGCACCCAGATTTGATCATTTCCTTGATAGTAGCCTTGGGCTTCCAATAGTCGTTTAGGGATCCATCGCAACATTTTCTTACTTTTCTTGGAGCGAGTGGTACGTTTCTTACAAGGCTTCTATTTTTTAGCACTAGCTATGGTCACTAAAGAAGCTTTAGGGACCCACTTGTATGTTTTCTTCGTTACATTAGGATGAGTCTTGTCAGAAGCGATATGCATTGCTTGTAGCATATTTAAGGGTGTAGGCATTTCATCCCCTCAGGTGTTACCCAGGTCGTCCCCCTATTTCCCCAAGTGTCTATGGTTGATGCTAGGTGGACCCAATCCACATTGTCCGACTCAGTCATCCCAGGTAGGATATCCATATAAGGAGAATCTTGGCCAATGTCTGTATCCTTCTTACAAGTGTAACAATATTGTAGTGGGGCCGAGTGAACTGTGGTGTCAGAGCGATGATCAATAATGGTTTTACTCCCTAAGGGGTGTACCTTACCAGTCACCAAATCCACTCTAAGGACAGAGTCTTGGAATTGCAAATAGACATGATTTTTAGACCAATCATGAACCATTTGTGCTTCCCTCATGAATGGTCGTCCTAAAATCATTTCATATGACATAAGGTGTTTAGAGAAATCCATTACAATGAACGTATGTCGTACCTTGTGTCCTAGAACTTTGATCTTAAGATCCTTGAGCATCCCCATAGGTTTGGCTATGGTACCATTTGCCATCTTTACCACAATGTTAGTAACACTGAGGCGGGGTTTTCCCATGGATTCCCAACAATCTTTTGTAACGATGCTAACTCCCGCACCACCATCAAGAATTCCCTTTATAGTTAATCCCTTGGTAGTGATGGGTAGGGTCGCATTAGACTCGTCGCCTTCAAAATACTGCCCTAATTCGTTAATGGGTACCTCAATCACAGACTCGTGTCCATCTAAGTCAAGTGATTGCACATGATTTTCCTCATCAATCATAATCGAGTCAGGCCTATTTGGTTGCGCAAACTGCGGTAATCCCGTTCGTAGCTCTCCGTTAAGGAATGCTCGAAGTGCAAGGAATAACTCAGGATCTCCATACAGCTTTGCTATGATCGTGGTTCGGACCTCAGAAGACATGAAGTCCACTAGTTTGGCAACATTCATTGGCGTTTTGCAGGGTGTAGGTCCTTGACTAGAACTGGTGAGGATGGAATCTCATATTCCTCAATGGGATCAGGTATTCCTTCGTTAAACATCCTTTCCAACAAGAAAGGTGTATGCTCACTTTCTGATGTCCCGTCCTCACTCCCTTCTTGGATGATACTAGATATGGCTAACAGTCTATGGTTCATGTGGGGTGGATGAACTTGCGTGGGAAACACTGTGTCATGAATTTTGACCTGCATGGGTTCTGGTTCTAGTTTCCTTTGAGTCTCCTCCACTAAACCTCTTAGATGTTTCACCTGCTAAATCTCGTCTATTGGGTTTGGGTACGTCCCAATCTTCTTTTTACGATTCTTCCCTTTTTGCCCCTGCGGTTTATCTTGGGGGTCTTGGATTGGATTTGGAAACACTTGTGGTGTTTTCAGAGGCTCTTTATGGTTTTCTCTTATTCGGTTTTCATTTGGTTCCATGTTACGGTTTTCTGTGTCGGTCTTTCCCCTTGTGGTATTGGTTCTAGTCTCCATTGTCTCGATTGAATCTGAATCATCCTCGAGGTCATTCATATACACGGGGTCATCTCCTGTTTCTATGTTTGTTTTGGAACTTGGCTTTGAATTTTCCGTATTCTGCGACTTCTTCCTTCGTGTCTTCTTTTTCTTTGCTTGGATAACTGAAATGGTATCTCTCTCTTCGAGGATATGGCCTGGCCCTTGAAGCATGGACCGTGTAATCGCATAAGCGGGTGCGACGGGTGGTATTGGCGATGTCACACTAGCAATTTCGACCAAATTCAGGGGTGTGATTTTAGGCGCATTTGGGTTATAGGGGCATTGGGCAATCAAGTAATCTATGCCACAACGATTACATGTGAGTATTGGCATTGCAGACGTGCTCCCTTGATTCATTTGCATCTGTGCAACATTCTTTTGCAGCCTAATAGGGCACTCCGCTGCTCAATGTGGTCCACCACACTCGTAGCATTGAAGAGGTGGCCTCCTAGCCTGGGTGTTGATATTTTGACCTCTGGATGCGAGAGCAGCAGCTTGATAAACCGGCTTGACTTGCCCCCAACAATCTTCCATGTAGTATATAGGACACTCTTCCAATGTATCAAGTCCGTAGGCAATACTAGTGTCTATTTCCTCCTCACAGCCATCTGCATAAGCATTTGATGGCTCGCAACCCACTTGGTTCATAGGGGCGACTCTTGGATGCGGGGGCTGCGGTCCTAGCACAGGAGGTGGTAGCGGTGTAGCTTGTACAACATTTTGAGATCTAGGGACCATGTGTTGCGGTAGTTGCTCAACAGGTGGAGCAAGCATCAATACAGGAGCTCGAGGTGCATCCGTCCAGGCTACAGGTGGTCTATTTGCCATCATACGTTTGATCATTAAACAATCCTTAGCTTGGTGACCATACCTACCACATGCGTTGCAAGTTCCATTAAATTTTACTCTAAACGTAGGGCACTCACTAGTGCTATGTGGACCTAAGCAAATGGAACACCATTGTTGCTCCCTTCTTGGATACATGTGACTATTTTGAGGGGGTCGATTATCCTTAAGAGACTCTTGGATTGCCTTGGTGAGGTCTGTCAAGAATGTCTCAAATACCTTTGGCTCATTGGCAATGGGCTTTGCAGTCATGGGTTCATACTCAATGTGAGCTAGTGGATCTCGTGTCAATAGACACCCTCATGCCTGCTATCATCAAGTTGTCCTCTAATTGGATTGCATTGGCAGTGACATCTTCCCAGGTTGTGATACCTCTAATCACTAGTCCATTATAGATTCCTTCATTCCTCAACCCTCGAATGAATCGATCAAGCAGTTGTTTATTGTTGAAGCGCTCATTTACAGGGCAGCGAGAGTTTAAGTGCTTTAGACGACTAATGAAGTCCCTTACTGACTCTCCTTCCTTACGTTCGGCCTTCTGTAGCTGAGATGCTACACCCCAAAGCACACCTTCTCGTATGTACTCCTTTAGAAACAACCTTCGAAGGGTAGGGTAGATTGTTTTCTCGTCCACCCTTAGGGTCCTATACCAATCTCCAGCCTTCCCACTTAATGTCAAGCTTAAGGCATTGCACTTATGTAGTTCGTTGCGTTCCCCTAAGGAATCACATACTTGTTCAAACACTTCAATGTGTTTCCTAGCATCTTCATCCCCATTGAATTTTTGCGTGAGTTTGGCAATTTGTACTGCCTTACTTCTAGGCTCTCTATCAGATGCATGACGCATATTTTCCGCGATAGATCGACCTATGGTTTGAGCAAACGCTGCCAAGTCACCTATGTGAGGAGGCAGGGCCGGTGGAGGTACTCTTGGAATCATATGTGGGAGAGGGACGGGTGCCGGTCTTGGCATATGTGTGGATGATGCAGGATATGGAACATAACCGGGCATAGGTCCACTCGGATAAGAGCTAGGGAGCGGCACTCGAGGAGCATAAACAAGTGGTACAATTGGAGGTGTGGGGGCCATGTGTGCATAAGGGGCTAGAGGCACATATGGTCGAGGCCCCATATTAGGTACTACGACACTAGGTAGTGGCACTGCGCTAACCGTAGATGTCATCGGTACATTCTCTGTCAGGCTTATCCCTAGAGTGAGCACTGGTTTTCCTTGATAGAGGGTTGAGCCAAGTTAGGGAAGCTAAAGTTTTCGCTCGGAGGCTCAGATTGCATAGAGACCCCAGGTGAAATGACGTAAGATGGGTCCATGGGGCTCATTAGAGGAGTCTCCATTTGTGATAGAGTAGGCTGTTGAGCCTTGCTCGTATCCAGAAATCTCATGGGGCCAGTTGAGAGTATATTTACCCCTCGGTTTTGCCTTTCTGATTGAATAATGCCATGGATAACATTACAGATCATTTTCTGTTGATCTTCGATGCTCGTGGCACTAGAGGTGGATTGTACAATCTCTATCCATCCTACATGGTAGGCGTGGCCAGAGTGTAGATCCGTCAACACCTCAGTGTGGAGGTCGTATGTCCAATGATCATTAATGAACAATCCTTCTAGAGTCGACGTGTTAACGGTTTCTTGTGAGGTAGAAGCAATGTTGCTCCCCGTGGTTTTACTTGTCACCAACGGTACTCTAGAGGGAACTTCTGAAGGAGGCAGCTCAACAGGGCCTTCTTGGTAAGAAGTTGGCAGGATATCCACATGGACACTCTTTGGGGGTGTGGGGTCCACGTGCGATGTGAAAGGAGAGTCCACTTCCCCACCCCCTTTGTGTGCTTCATTTGCATCAGGTTCCGAGCGAGTAGCTCTACCTAATGTTTCCATGAAACGGCTAAACATACTAGTACTAGGCTGTGGAGCTTCGGGAGGTGCATGGCCTTCTCTCTCAGTGTTTTTTGGGTAGGGTATGCTTCCATGATTTCTGAGTCGGAGGAGGAATCACTAGCGGCTATTTTAGGGTCTTGGGTGGTGCTACCTTGTGTCCCCGCTGAGGGTCTAGAGCTTATCGTGGATGGGTAATGGGTGTCCGTATGAACAGAGGCACCCTCAATATGCTCGTGTTCTAGCACCCGCCCAGAGCGTAAGTGCATGTGCTTTTGATACCCTAAGGTGTCAAAAAGCTGCTCTAGGAGGCCTTGTGACTAGTTTTTAGCGTGTTTTTTGTTTGTTTTTTTGCTAGATTTTTTAGAGCGTGTCGTGGAATGGGCCGTGTGATAGCTCGAAACGAGCGTATCGGTCAGAGGGTCGTGCCGTGCTTTACAGCCCTCCGTTTGGTCACTCTATGCCCTCGAAATCCCTAAAACTGTCAATTTCCAGTAGGGAACTAGGCCCAAACTAGAAAGTCTAAGGGTGCAAGTGGGAAGAGAAAGGAGGAGAGTGGAGGACTTGTCCCACATGCTCTCATTCTCTCTTGAGTGAGTCTAGAATATATCATAAGACTGAGGACTGAGGCTTGGGCTTGGGCTTGGGCTTGGGGAAATGATCCCGATCTATCTTTTATACAAACCAACCCGTCCGTTTTAAGAGTCACGTTTTTTATTTTCAAAAAATTTCACCGCCCGCTCACTCGCGTTTTTATTTTTCGAATTTTTTTTTTATTTTTTTTTTTCTTTTATTTTTCCCAGGAATTTTTTTTCCCCCCAAAAAAAATAAATCTTTTAATTTTTTTCAGAATTTTTTTTTAAATAATGCAGAAAACGCAGAAATTGCAGAAAATTGAAAAAAACAGAAGAAATGCAGAAATTGAAATGCAGAAAACGTAGAAATTGCAGAAATTGAAACGACAGAAATTGCAGAAATTGAAATGCAGAAAACGCAGAAATTGCAGAAATTGAAACGCACAGAAAATGCAGAAATTGCAGAAAATTGGAACTTGACAGAAAATTAACACAGAAAACGCAGAAAATTGCAGAAATTGAAACTTGACAGAAAACGTAGAAAACGTAGAAAACGCAAAAAACAGAAATCTCACACACTCCTTCCCTGTCTTTCCTATGATAGAAGTTGCACCACAAGGAAGCGTAAAGTGCTAACCGAGCTTAGTGTAGGGCATATCCCCGGCAACGGCGCCAAAAATGTGCGCTCCTTGCCGCACTGTCGAAGCAAGGGACTTGCCAATACACCGTATGCGAGCCACAAACGGCTCCAAGCACACAACAAGCCTAAACTAGCAAGCTCAAGAGAACAAAGGGTGTGTCACTCACCGCTCTACACTCGCCTTCGTGGTGGATTCCTCGCCGCGATGAAGAAGACGCTGCAGTCGTGCCGCGCTCAACCGCCTCGCCGCCGTCGTGCCTTCGTAATGCTCGATCGCACACACACTCTCCCTCTCTCTCTCTCTCTCTCTCTCAACACACACACACACACACACACACACACACACACAAGGAGGTGAAGAAGAAGAAGATGGAGATGGAGCAAGAGCACTCTTCTATTGCACAAATGAGAGAATGAGTAAACATTAGGTTTAGTTGGCTTTTATAGGAGCTCACCCCATTCACACTTGGGCGCCCATGCTTAGCCAACTAACCCTTAGTATGTTCGTGTTTAGAGTGCGCCTCTCATCGGCGATCACTCCTACCCTTTTCCTATTGGACCGACAAGCCCGGTACCTGACTCTACCAAATACATAATACACGTCCGTCGTAGGTGATGGGTGTCCGTGAGCCGTGAGGGTTAAACAGAAGCAGAGTGCAGCTTCACAGGTATACTGGCTTAAGAAGCTTGTTGACTTGAAGATGAAAGAAGGGACACCTATGTCCAATCATCTGAATGAATTCAACACAATCTATAGTCAGTTGTCAGCTCAAGGTGTCAAGTTTGATGAACCTGTTAGAGCTATGTTCCTGTCGATCACATTGCCGGAAAGTTGGGACACTTTTCGCACAGCTTTGAGTAATTCTGCACCTCCAGATGGTTTGAACATAGCAGGTGTAGTAGAAGAAGTCTGCTTACTGAAGAAACCAATAGAAAGACAATGGACAAAGGCAATGGAACAGCCTTAGTTGTCAGGGGAAGGACCAGAAAGTACAAAGGTGGAAAGAGGAATCAGTCTCGTAGCAAGTCCCGCAGTGCTAAAGGCAAGAGTGACATAGAATGCTACCATTGTGGCAAGAAGGGTCACATGAAAAGAGACTACAGAGAATGGAAAGCAAAAAAAGGCAAAGAGAAAGCTGAAGACCATAGTGAGAAGAACAAGTCCTCAGTGAAGATTCAAGAAATAAATGTGACAAACACTGTTGCGAGGATGACAGTCTAGTGTCAGGAGACATCTACTTCTTGAAGAATACAATGGACTCAGCTCTTCTTACAGCATCTGATGGAAATGCACTGAGTGACTGGATCATAGACTCAGGGGCATCACTTCATGTGTCTCCAAACAAGGAGTGGTTTACTTCTTATGTGACCACTAAAGATCATGTTCGGCTAGGCAATGGGCAGACATGTGAGATCTTAGGTGTTGGAGATGTTCAATTGAAGTTTCACAATCGCTCTTCTTTCAAGCTGAAGAATGTGAGACATGTTCCCGCAATTACAAAGAGCTTGATTAGCACAGGTTTACTTGATGATGCTGGCTACGTCACCACTTTTGGACAGAACATGTGGAAGATATCCAAGGGTTCTATGACAGTAGCACATGGAGTAAAGTCTGGAGGACTTTACATGATTTATGTATCAAATGTCTCTAAAAATGTAATCAATGTAACCGAGCAGCCGAACGTTTCTTTGTGGCATAGCCGGTTAGGACATATGTCCAAGAAGGGAATGGAAATCTTGTCTCGTTCTGGTTATTTGCCTGGCTTTTCATTTAATGATTTATAATTCTATGAACATTATCCGTATGGTAACCAAACACAGCAGCCACATAAGCATAGAAGCAGTAGAAGAGATACACAGTTGGCACTTGTTCGTAGTGATTTGTGTGGACCTATGCCTAACCTATCTCTAGGGGGAGCTTCTTACTTTATGACATTTATAGATGATTACTCGAGGAAAGTATGGTTTACTTTCTCAAGCACAAGGATGAAGCGTTTAGTGTTTTCAAAATGTTTGTGACACTTGTGGAGAATCAGAGTGGCAAGAAGCTTAAATGCTTACGCACTGGCAATGGTGGAGAGTATGTTTCAAAGGCCTTTCAGGACTTTTGTGAGTCAAAAGATATAAAACGTGAACTTACTGCTCCTTACAATCCTCCCTCAAAATGGTGTTGCTGAGAGGATGAATAGGACCATACAAGAGAAGGTCAGAAGTATGTTGTCTAATGCACAGCTGCCAAATGGGTTTTGGGCTGAAGCTGTATCAACAGCTGTTCATCTTGTAAATAGATCTCCTAGCAAGGTTTTGCAGAAGGATTCAGTGCCAGAGATGGTATGGTCAGGCAAAATGCCCTCATACAAGCATCTCAAAGTCTTTGGCTGTGAGGCATATACTCATGTTCCAAAGGAATTTAGGAACAAACTTGAGCCAAAGAGTAGAAAGTTGCATCTTTCTAGGCTATGGTAATTCTGGTGAGATGGGGTACAGACTTTGGGATCCCGAATCCAGAAAGGTTGTCCGCAGCAATGATGTTCACTTTAATGAATCCAAATATCATTCTAAACCAGAGAGGGTTGAGGAGATTAGAAGAGTTGTCTTCCAAGAAGATGGACCTGCACGTGCAAGACAAAATGTCAGAGCTCAAGAGGAGCAAGGACAGGATAGAGTGGAACCACAGGTTGTGGCTGAGCCTGAGCCACCTATTGTGTGTAGATATGGATGTGTCACGCGACCTCCTGATAGTTTGTTCCATCTATGAACTATGTTCATGTTGACTGATTGCAATGAGCCTTCAGTTACAAGGAAGCACTGCAAATGAAGGACTCCGGGAATTGGCAATTGGCCATGCAGTCAGAGATGACAGTTCTGCATAAAAACTAGACATGGAAGCTAGTTAAATTACCACGGCGGCAAAAAAGGCTCTACCTGTAAAATGGGTTTACAAGTTAAGATTCACCGCTCATGATAGTCAGCCAAAGTGCAAAGCGAGCTTGTTGCAAAGGCTTTAAGCAAGAACAAGGCATTGACTTTGATGAAGTCTTCTTTTGTGGTCACTTGAAAAATAAATTGAAATCTCTGGTAAGATTCCTATTGCATTAGATCTGTGGTACACTTGTTTGATGGCACTTTAATGGTTTCTGTAAAGGAGTCCTGACTTCTCTTAGTGCTTGTTCTCTTATTCATGATAAAGCTAAGAGTTTCTACACATCCGTTATTGAATATGAGTGGCAATACATACTCGGTTTGTATATTGAGCTAAAGTATTGCATCACATACTGGATTTATTAAAACTGGTTCCAAGATTCTGGTTTTTTTCACATAAGGTGATGTTTCTTTTGATACTGTTCGGTAAATTACCTTTACTTCAACTGGGGAATTGAGTTATATATGGCTTGGCTGGGTTGGAACCTCGGCTATTATATAAAATTTGTTGGTCTTCATTTGCTGGATTAAAAAGAAACACTCAAAAAATAGAAGCTGACTCTAACCTAAGCATCTTGCAGTATATACAATAGTGCTTCTAGGAATAGGTTATAAAATCCTCGGTTTTATGGAAAGTCGTATAAACTCCCTCTTATACGGATCTGTTCTGGTTTTTTATATGTCGTATCTGTCTCAGACCAGGTCCGAGTCTGATCGAAGGACTGACTCACCTAGTGCCTTATATTTTTTTAATTAAAACAACTGTCTATTTCTGGCTAGTGATACAATATAACAAGACATGACTTGATAAGCATTAATATTTCTTGAGAAATGTAGTTTTTTTAAAAAAAATATATATATATCAAAAAATTTAGAAAAAGATGGTTTAAAAAAAGAGAGATATATGTATATTAATTTGAGGAATGAACAGGTACATTGCTACTTTATGGTGTGCAATTTCCTTTATCAGATTGGCAAAATATGCCAAAGAATGGTTTATTTCAAAACTAAACAAAATACTTGTTAAGAACAATATGTTTTTTTAAGGTGACATGGATAACAATTGGGATGCCTTGCATCACCTGCGTACACTCAAGTGCTAACGAACTGTTTTCTTGTGGCTATGGGTGCAGGTGAGGGCTACCTTCCTTGATTAAATTGTTGAGTTCTTAACAATGGAGGATATTCCTTAATGTGACGCAAAAATTTTTCCCAGACTTTGGGTTTATGGATTCTTGAACTATATCTTGTTATCTTCATTACCTTGTACAAAATTTATTTTCAACTGCAAATAAATTATTGTGCAATACCACTATAATTTTCTAGAATTCATGGTCTGTGAATAGCTCGTGTTCATTTGCGTATATGTATTAATATTTAAAACTGCTACACACACAATAAACGCAAAAGGGGATTGACTGGTTGGTTGGTCTCTCTCAGACTATGTTTCTAGAATCTTTTGCCTATGATAGTATAATGATTATACTCTTATAGGCTGGGGTGCTATCACACAGTCCCTGTGTTTTTTTTAAACCTGACTGGTGATAAGGTTGGTAGCACTACCATACCACGTTTTTTTCCCCACTCTTGACAGATATTATCCTTTACTTTATTTATTAATTCTGTTTACCAGGTTGTGGGAAAGCTCACTGCAAGAATGAAAGTTTGCTATGACCCTGAAAAAAGAGCTTTGATTTCAGAAAAACTTCGTCTAGCTAAAGATATAGAAAAAACCTTCCCTTGTGTCTCTTATAGGGCTAGGCCCTATCTTTATAGGGCTGTAAAATTCAAAAAGATGTAACTGGGTGCATTTGTTCCTCAGGTCTAGACTCCTCGTCCTAAAAGTTGGAATTCTAACTTATGATATGTTTGCAGATTGTTCCCCTTTCACAAGGACTTGCTCTTCCTGTGGAACCTTTATCTCTTGCCTCTCTTCTTGTGCTCAAATGTATACAAGATAGAGAAGCTTCTGCCCTTATTTATGATGCTTCGAAGGAGTCTAGTCTTTCTCTTGTCTAGCTGATTTCATTTGACCTATGGGTAAAAGTTCTAGCTCTCCTTGTAAAAAAACAATTCTGATGGTCTTAACCTTTTGATTGAATTTTCTTCGAATCTGGCCGGTCTTTCCAAAGCACACACTCAAGACTTAGCATCTTTTTCTGCCAAAGGATCTGAACTGTCTAATCTGCTTAGAAAGTTTTGTGGCCTTAGTCCGATCTTTGTGACAGCTCCCTCTACTCCTATTGTCCCTCCTCAGAATAGCCTCTTTTGTAGAGATGCAGCTGCCCTAGAAGCTGTTAAGGAATTTCAGAAAGACCTTTGTTCACTCAGTGATGCTTCGCTTTTGGACATGGTACCAAAAGTCTCTAGGGCCTTTCCTTTTTTACCATCACGGCAAGTTGAGGTAGAATCCTTGGGAGTTGAGCACAAGCTGTGGATGTTTCCAAATAAAGGATTTCTTGCACCTATTTCCATGGAAACCTGGGTCTTCCTTGCCAACTTGGCGCCCGCTACTATTGAGGAATGCAAACTTAAAGTATTGAAAGGAATACAGCTCTTGGACATAGGAGATCTTATTAAAGCCCCTTTCAATATGTGTTTCCTTGACGATAAAAAATGTAGTTCGAATTCTGGGTTGTATGCAAGAACTAAAGGAGTTATGACCTTTAGTAAAAGCAATGCAGATTACTACACCGAAA
>NW_028221440.1:2214503-2246640 GCF_014529385.1 Adiantum capillus-veneris
AGGGATAATAGGTTGGACAAGTGGTGAACCATTGAATGTAAACCCCCCCCATGTACAAAAAATTATGGGTATTGGGTATTTTCAATGGAGCCTAGCAACTTGGAGGCATGGTGGAGCTTATTTCCTCTGCATGTTTCAATGAGCCTATCTAGGAGAAACAGTGGAGGTTCCTTCTCTGTCCATGTTTCAATGAGCCTAGCTTGGACAAGTGGTGGACCTTTCTTTCTCTATATGTTAAATAGAGTTAGCTTGGTACATAAGTGTGGACCTTGGAATGAAACCCCCATGAAACATATCATGGGCATTTCAAGTGGTGAGAAAGGATACTATTTAAAATATAACCTTATAGGCTGGACAAGTGGTGGACTTTAACACATATTTCTTCTTAATATAATGACATAGAGTGTACAAGTGGTGAATCTTGAGACCAAACCACTCTTGCTACTAGGGATACACACGCTAATCAGTCTTTCAAAGATCTCTATATTGTTTTGTTCATTGTGAAGCAAAACTTTTGCAGCATAGATTGAATGTTGCCCATCAAGAATCCAATAATGATATCTTTAATTTTTTGCTCCCTAACTCTCTACTCCAAAGGATCCCCCTTCTTTGATTTTGCATTTCGAACAGCATCAAATATGCACATGTGTCCATGCATCTTCTTGGTCATTCTCCTTTTTGGCAATAAATAGATGCACCTTATGAAATTGTGCACCCTCTATACCATGTATGTCCAAATACCATTTCCTAAGATCATTGCAAGTATAGTCAACTGAGACAGCAACCCTTGCAACCTGTTTTTTTGGAGCCATCTTTCCTGAAACAAAAAAAAACCAAATGTTATTTTAACATATACTTTTTTGTAATGGATTAAGTTTGTGTGAATACAAGTTCCACCACTTGTTCAAGCTAGATCTAAGCAAGTATACATAGTGATCATTTAAGCTAGTAAACTAAGGGAAGGGAGAAGTAAGGTCCACCACTTGTCCAAGCTCAGCTCTAGACAACATGGAGAGATTCGAGGTCTACTAATAGTCTAATATAGGCTAACTATATTGAAACATAGAGAGAAGCAAAGGTCCACCACTTGTCCAATCTAGGGTCCATTGAAACATGGAGAGAAGGATGCTCCACCATTTGTCCAAATAGGCTCCATTGAAACATGACGAGAAGGAATGCTGCACCATTGAAATACCTTAAACCAAGATGTAGGCTCCATCGAAATACATTAACCACTTTTTTCCACTCTATGTCATTATATTAAGAAGATCTGGGTGTTAAGGTCCACCACTTGTCCAACCTATAAGGCAATATCTTAAATGGTATTATTTACCACCACTTGGAATGCACATGATGGGTTTTACATAGGGTATGGTTCCAAGGTCCACCACTTGTCCAAGCTAACTCTATTGAAACATAGAGAGAATCAAAGGTCCACCACTTGTCCAAGCTAGGCTCCATTGAAACATGGAGAGAAGGATGCTCCACCATTTGTCCAAGCCAGGTTTGATTGAAACATGAAGAGAAGCAAGCTGCACCATGTCTCCAAAATGCTAGGCTCCATTGAAATATCTTAAACCCATGATATTTCGTACATGGGGGGTTTACATTCAAGGTCCACCACTTGTCCAACCTATTATCACTAGTAGCATGAGTGGTTTGATGTCAAGATTCACCACTTTTCCACTCTATGTCATTATATTAAGAAGATCTGGGTGTTAAGGTCCACCACTTGTCCAACCTATAAGGCTATATCTTAAAGGGTATTCTTTCTCACCACTTGGAATGACCATGATAGGTTTTACATGGGGGTTTGGTTCCAAGTTCCACCACTTGTCCAAGCTAACTCTATTGAAACATAGAGAGAAGCAAAGGTCCACCACTTGTCCTAAGCTAGGGTCCATTGAAACATGGAGAGAAGGATGCTCCACCATTTTTCCAAGATAGGCTCCATTGAAACATGAAGAGAAGCAAGCTGCACCATGTCTCCAAGATGCTAAGATCCATTGAAATACCTTAAACCCACGATATTTTGTACATGGGGAGTTTACATTCAAGGTCCACCACTTGTCCAACCTATTATCTCTAGTAGCATGAGTGGTTTGGTCTCAAGATTCACCACTTTTCCACTCTATGTCATTACGTTAAGAAGATCTGGGTGTTAAGGTCGACCACTTGTCCAACCTATAAGGTATATCTTAAAGGGTATTCTTTCTCACCACTTGAAATGTCCATGATATGTTTTACATGGGGGTTTGGTTTCCAAGGTCCACCACTTGTCCAAGCTAACTCTATTGAAACATAGAGAGAAACAAAGGTCCACCACTTGTCCAAGCTAGGCTCCATTGAAACATGGAGAGAAGGATCCTCTACCATTTGTCGAAGCTAACTCTATTGAAACATGGGGGGTTTACATTCAAGGTCCACCACTTGTCCAACCTATTAACGCTAGTAGCATGAGTGGTTTGGTCTCAAGATTCACCACTTTTTTCACTCTATGTCATTATATTAAGAATATTTGGGTGTTAAGGTCCACCACTTGTCCAACCTATAAGGCTATATCTTAAGGGTTATTCTTTCTCACCACTTGGAGTGACCAGCATAGGTTTTACATGGGGTTTTGTTTCAAGGTCCACCACTTGTCCAAGCTAACTCTATTGAAACATAGAGAGAATCAAAGGTCCACCACTTGTCCAAGCTAGGGTCCATTGAAACATGGAGAGAAGGATGCTCCACCATTTGTCCAAGATACGCTCCATTGAAACATGAAGAGAAACAAGCTACACCATGTCTCCAAGATGCTAGGCTCCATTGAAATACCTCAAACCCATGATATTTTGAACATGGGGGGTTTACATTCAAGGTCCACCACTTGTCCAACCTATTATCTCTAGTAGCATGAGTGGTTTGGTCTCAAGATTCACCATTTTTCCACTCTATGTCATTCTATTAAGAATATCTGGGTGCTAAGGTCCACCACTTGTCCAACCTATAAGGCTATATCTTAAACTTTATTCTTTCTCACCACTTGGAGTTACCAAGATAGGTTTTACATGGGAGTTTGGTTCCAAGGCCCACCACTTGTCCAAGCTAACTCTATTGAAACATAGAGAGAAGCAAAGGTCCACCACTTGTCCAAGCTAGGCTCCATTGAAACATGGAGAGAAGGATGCTCCACCATTTGTCCAAGATAGGCTCCATTGAAACATGAAGGGAAGCAATCTGCACCATGTCTCCAAGATGCTATGCTCCATTGAAATACCTTAAACCCATGATATTTCGTACATGGGGGGTTTACATTCAAGGTCCACCACTTGTCCAACCTATTATTCTTAGTAGCATGAGTGGTTTGGTCTCAAGATTTACCACTTTTCCACTCTATGTCGTTATATTATGAAGATCTAGGTTTTAAGGTCGACCACTTGTCCAACCTATAAGGCTAGATCTTAAAGGGTATTATTTCTCACCACTTGGAATGACCATGATATGTTTTACATGGGGGTTTGGTTTCAAGGTCCACCACTTGTCCAAGCTAACTCTATGGAAACATAGAGAGAAGCAAAGGTCCACCACTTGTCCAAGCTAGGCTCCACTGAGACATTTAGAGAAGGATGATCCCCCATTGGTGGAAGATAGGCTTCATTGAAAAATGAAAAGAAGCAAGTTGCACCATGTCTCCAAGATTCTAGGATCCATTGAAATACCTTAAACCCATGATATTGTCTACATGTGGGGTTTAACGTCAAGGCAGTCACTTTTCCAAGCTATTATCCCTAGTAGCATGAGTGGTTTGGTCTCAAGATTCACCACTTTTCCACTCTATATCATTATATAAAGAAGATCTAGGTGTTAAGGTCGACCACTTGTCCAACCTATAAGGGTATATCTTAAAGGGTATTCTTTCTCACCACTTGAAATGTCCATGATATGTTTTACATAGGGGTTTGGTTCCAAGGTCCACCCCTTATCCAAGCTAACTTTATTTTTCTCATAGAGAGAAGCAAAAGGTCCACCACTTGTCCAAGCTAGGCTCCATTGAAACATGGAGAGAAGGATGCTCCACCATTTGTCGAAGCTAACTCTATTGAAACATGGAAGGTTTACATTCAAGGTCCACCAGTTGTCCAACCTATTAACGCTAGTAGCATGAGGGGTTTGGTCTCAAGATTCACCACTTTTTCACTCTGTGTCATTATATTAAGAATATTTGGGTATTAAGGTCCACCACTTGTCCAACCTATAAGACTATATCTTAATGGTTATTCTTTCTGACCACTTGGAGTGACCATGAAAGGTTTTACATGGGGGTTTGGTTCCAAGGTCCACCACTTGTCCAAGCTAACTCTATTGAAACATAGAGAGAAGCAAAGGTCCACCACTTGTCTAAGCTAGGGTCTATTGAAACATGGAGAGAAGGATGCTCCACCATTTGTCCAAGATAGACTCCATTGAAACATGAAGAGAAGCAAGCTGCACCATATCTCCAAGATGCTAGCCTCCATCGAAATACCTTAAACCCACGTTATTTTGTACATGGGGAGTTTACATTCAAGATCAACAATTTGTCCAACCTATTATCGCTAGTAGCATGAGTGGTTTGCTCTCAAGATTCACCACTTTTCCACTCTCTGTCATTATATTAAGAATATTTGGGTGTTAAGGTCCACCACTTGTCCAACCTATAAGACTATATGTTAATGGTTATTCTTTCTCACTCCTTGAAAGACTATATCTTAATGGTTCTCCCTAGCTATTATTGCTAGTAGCCTGAGTGGTTTGGTCTCAAGATTCACCACTTTTATTAAGAATATGTGGGTGTTAAGGTCCACCACTTGTCCCACCTATAAGGCTACATCTTAAAGGTTATTCTTTCTTACTACTTGGAGTGACCATGATAGGTTTTACATGGGGGTTTGGTTCCAAGGTCCACCACTTGTCCAAGCTAACTCTATTGAAACATAGAGAGAAGCAAAGGTCCACCCCTTGTCTAAGCTAGGGTCCATTGAAACATGGAGAGAAGGATGCTCCACCATTTGTCCAAGGTAGGCTCCATTGAAACATGAGGAGAATCAAGGTGCACCATGTCTCCAAGATGCCTAGGCTCCATCGAAAAACATTAAACCCACGATATGTCTAGATGAGGGTTTACATTCAAGGTCCACACTTGTCCAAGCTATTATTGGTAGTAGCCTGAGTGGTTTGGTCTCAAGATTCACCACTTTTCCACTCTATGTCATTATATTAAGAATATGCGCGTGTTAAGGTCCACCACTTGCCCAACCTATAAGGCTACATCTTAAAGCTTATTCTTTATTACCACTTGGAGTGAGCATGATAGGTTTTACATGGGGGTTTGGTTCCAAGGTCCACCACTTGTCCAAGCTAACTCTATTGAAACATAGAGAGAAACAAAGGTCCACCACTTGTCCAAGCGAGGGTCCATTGAAACATGGAGAGAAGGATGCTCCACCATTTGTCCAAGATAGGCTCCATTGAAACATGACGAGAAGCAAGCTGCACCATGTCTCCAAGATGCTAGGCTCCATCGAAATACATTAAACCCAGGATATTTCGTAGATGAGGGGTTTACATTCAAGGTCCACCACTTGTCCAAGCTATTATTGCTAGTAGCCTGAGTGGTTTGGTCTCAAGATTCACCACTTTTATGAAGAATATGTGGGTGTTAAGGTCCACCACCTGTCCAACCTATAAGGCTACATCTTAAAGGTTATTCTTTCTTACTACTTGGAGTGACCATGATAGGTTTTACATGGGGGTTTGGTTCCAAGATCCACCACTTGTCCAAGCTAACTCTATTGAAAAATAGAGAGAAGCAAAGGTCCACCCCTTGTCTAAGCTAGGGTCCATTGAAACATGGAGAGAAGGATGCTCCACCATTTGTCCAAGGTAGGCTCCATTGAAACATGAGGAGAAGCAAGGTGCACCATGTCTCCAAGATGCTACGCTCCATCGAAAAACACTAAACCCACGATATGTCGTAGATGAGGGGTTTACATTCAAGGTCCAACACTTGTCCAAGCTATTATTGCTAGTAGCCTGAGTGGTTTGGTCTCAAGATTCACCACTTTTCCACTCTATGTCATTATATTAAGAATATGCGCGTGTTAAGGTCCACCACTTGTCCAACCTATAAGGCTACATCTTAAAGGTTATTCTTTATTACCACTTGGAGTGACCATGATAGGTTTTACATGGGGGTTTGGTTCCAAGGTCCACCACTTGTCCAAGCTAACTCTATTGAAACATAGAGAGAAACAAAGGTCCACCACTTGTCCAAGCTAGGGTCCATTGAAACATGGAGAGAAGGATGCTCCACCATTTGTCCAAGATAGGCTCCATTGAAACATGACGAGAAGCAAGCTGCACCATGTCTCCAAGATGCTAGGCTCCATCGAAAAACATTAAACCCACGATATGTCGTAGATGAGGGGTTTACATTCAAGGTCCACCACTTGTCCAAGCTATTATTGCTAGTAGCCTGAGTGGTTTGGTCTCAAGATTCACCACTTTTATTAAGAATATGTCATTATATTAAGAATATGCGCGTGTTAAGGTCCACCACTTGTCCAACCTATAAGGCTACATCTTAAAGGTTATTCTTTATTACCACTTGGAGTGACCATGATAGGTTTTACATGGGGGTTTGGTTCCAAGGTCCACCACTTGTCCAAGCTAACTCTATTGAAACATAGAGAGAAACAAAGGTCCACCACTTGTCCAAGCTAGGGTCCATTGAAACATGGAGAGAAGGATGCTCCACCATTTGTCCAAGATAGGCTCCATTGAAACATGACGAGAAGCAAGCTGCACCATGTCTCCAAGATGCTAGGCTCCATCGAAATACATTAAACCCACGATATTTCGTAGATGAGGGGTTTACATTCAAGGTCCACCACTTGTCCAAGCTATTATTGCTAGTAGCCTGAGTGGTTTGGTCTCAAGATTCACCACTTTTATTAAGAATATGTGGGTGTTAAGGTCCACCACTTGTCCAACCTATAAGGCTACATCTTAAAGGTTATTCTTTCTTACCACTTGGAGTGACCATGATAGGTTTTACATGGGGGTTTGGTTCCAAGGTCCACCACTTGTCCAAGCTAACTCTATTGAAACATAGAGAGAAGCAAAGGTCCACCCCTTGTCTAAGCTAGGGTCCATTGAAACATGGAGAGAAGGATGCTTCCACCATTTGTCCAAGGTAGGCTCCATTGAAACATGAGGAGAAGCAAGGTGCACCATGTCTCCAAGATGCTAGGCTCCATCGAAAAACATTAAACCCACGATATGTCGTAGATGAGGGGTTTACATTCAAGGTCGAACACTTGTCCAAGCTATTATTAGTAGTAGCCTGAGTGGTTTGGTCTCAAGATTCACCACTTTTCCACTCTATGTCATTATATTAAGAATATGCGCGTGTTAAGGTCCACCACTTGTCCAACCTATAAGGCTACATCTTAAAGGTTATTCTTTATTACCACTTGGAGTGACCATGATAGGTTTTACATGGGGGTTTGGTTCCAAGGTCCACCACTTGTCCAAGCTAACTCTATTGAAACATAGAGAGAAACAAAGGTCCACCACTTGTCCAAGCTAGGGTCCATTGAAACATGGAGAGAAGGATGCTCCACCATTTGTCCAAGATAGGCTCCATTGAAACATGACGAGAAGCAAGCTGCACCATGTCTCCAAGATGCTAGGCTCCATCGAAATACATTAAACCCACGATATTTCGTAGATGAGGGGTTTACATTCAAGGTCCACCACTTGTCCAAGCTATTATTGCTAGTAGCCTGAGTGGTTTGGTCTCAAGATTCACCACTTTTATTAAGAATATGTGGGTGTTAAGGTCCACCACTTGTCCAACCTATAAGGCTACATCTTAAAGGTTATTCTTTCTTACTACTTGGAGTGACCATGATAGGTTTTACATGGGGGTTTGGTTCCAAGGTCCACCACTTGTCCAAGCTAACTCTATTGAAACATAGAGAGAAGCAAAGGTCCACCCCTTGTCTAAGCTAGGGTCCATTGAAACATGGAGAGAAGGATGCTCCACCATTTGTCCAAGGTAGGCTCCATTGAAACATGAGGAGAATCAAGGTGCACCATGTCTCCAAGATGCTAGGCTCCATCGAAAAACATTAAACCCACGATATGTCGTAGATGAGGGGTTTACATTCAAGGTCCACACTTGTCCAAGCTATTATTGCTAGTAGCCTGAGTGGTTTGGTCTCAAGATTCACCACTTTTCCACTCTATGTCATTATATTAAGAATATGCGCGTGTTAAGGTCCACCACTTGTCCAACCTATAAGGCTACATCTTAAAGGTTATTCTTTATTACCACTTGGAGTGACCATGATAGGTTTTACATGGGGGTTTGGTTCCAAGGTCCACCACTTGTCCAAGCTAACTCTATTGAAACATAGAGAGAAACAAAGGTCCACCACTTGTCCAAGCTAGGCTCCATTGAAACATGGAGAGAAGGATTCTCCACCATTTGTCCAAGATAGGCTCCATTGAAACATGACGAGAAGCAAGCTGCACCATGTCTCCAAGATGCTAGGCTCCATCGAAATACATTAAACCCACGATACATTATTGCTAGTAGCCTGAGTGGTTTGGTCTCAAGATTCACCACTTTTATTAAGAATATGTGGGTGTTAAGGTCCACCACTTGTCCACCTATAAGGCTACATCTTAAAGGTTATTCTTTCTTACTACTTGGAGTGACCATGATAGGTTTTACATGGGGGTTTGGTTCCAAGGTCCACCACTTGTCCAAGCTAACTCTATTGAAACATAGAGAGAAGCAAAGGTCCACCCCTTGTCTAAGCTAGGGTCCATTGAAACATGGAGAGAAGGATGCTCCACCATTTGTCCAAGGTAGGCTCCATTGAAACATGAGGAGAAGCAAGGTGCACCATGTCTCCAAGATGCTAGGCTCCATCGAAAAACATTAAACCCACGATATGTCGTAGATGAGGGGTTTACATTCAAGGTCCAACACTTGTCCAAGCTATTATTGTAGTAGCCTGAGTGGTTTGGTCTCAAGATTCACCACTTTTCCACTCTATGTCATTATATTAAGAATATGCGCGTGTTAAGGTCCACCACTTGTCCAACCTATAAGGCTACATCTTAAAGGTTATTCTTTATTACCACTTGGAGTGACCATGATAGGTTTTACATGGGGGTTTGGTTCCAAGGTCCACCACTTGTCCAAGCTAACTCTATTGAAACATAGAGAGAAACAAAGGTCCACCACTTGTCCAAGCTAGGGTCCATTGAAACATGGAGAGAAGGATGCTCCACCATTTGTCCAAGATAGGCTCCATTGAAACATGACGAGAAGCAAGCTGCACCATGTCTCCAAGATGCTAGGCTCCATCGAAATACATTAAACCCACGATATTTCGTAGATGAGGGGTTTACATTCAAGGTCCACCACTTGTCCAAGCTATTATTGCTAGTAGCCTGAGTGGTTTGGTCTCAAGATTCACCACTTTTATTAAGAATATGTGGGTGTTAAGGTCCACCACTTGTCCAACCTATAAGGCTACATCTTAAAGGTTATTCTTTCTTACTACTTGGAGTGACCATGATAGGTTTTACATGGGGGTTTGGTTCCAAGGTCCACCACTTGTCCAAGCTAACTCTATTGAAACATAGAGAGAAGCAAAGGTCCACCCCTTGTCTAAGCTAGGGTCCATTGAAACATGGAGAGAAGGATGCTCCACCATTTGTCCAAGGTAGGCTCCATTGAAACATGAGGAGAAGCAAGGTGCACCATGTCTCCAAGATGCTAGGCTCCATCGAAAAACATTAAACCCACGATATGTCGTAGATGAGGGGTTTACATTCAAGGTCCACCACTTGTCCAAGCTATTATTGTAGTAGCCTGAGTGGTTTGGTCTCAAGATTCACCACTTTTCCACTCTATGTCATTATATTAAGAATATGCGCGTGTTAAGGTCCACCACTTGTCCAACCTATAAGGCTACATCTTAAAGGTTATTCTTTATTACCACTTGGAGTGACCATGATAGGTTTTACATGGGGGTTTGGTTCCAAGGTCCACCACTTGTCCAAGCTAACTCTATTGAAACATAGAGAGAAACAAAGGTCCACCACTTGTCCAAGCTAGGGTCCATTGAAACATGGAGAGAAGGATGCTCCACCATTTGTCCAAGATAGGCTCCATTGAAACATGACGAGAAGCAAGCTGCACCATGTCTCCAAGATGCTAGGCTCCATCGAAATACATTAAACCCACGATATTTCGTAGATGAGGGGTTTACATTCAAGGTCCACCACTTGTCCAAGCTATTATTGCTAGTAGCCTGAGTGGTTTGGTCTCAAGATTCACCACTTTTATTAAGAATATGTGGGTGTTAAGGTCCACCACTTGTCCAACCTATAAGGCTACATCTTAAAGGTTATTCTTTCTTACTACTTGGAGTGACCATGATAGGTTTTACATGGGGGTTTGGTTCCAAGGTCCACCACTTGTCCAAGCTAACTCTATTGAAACATAGAGAGAAGCAAAGGTCCACCCCTTGTCTAAGCTAGGGTCCATTGAAACATGGAGAGAAGGATGCTCCACCATTTGTCCAAGGTAGGCTCCATTGAAACATGAGGAGAAGCAAGGTGCACCATGTCTCCAAGATGCTAGGCTCCATCGAAAAACATTAAACCCACGATATGTCGTAGATGAGGGGTTTACATTCAAGGTCCACCACTTGTCCAAGCTATTATTGCTAGTAGCCTGAGTGGTTTGGTCTCAAGATTCACCACTTTTCCACTCTATGTCATTATATTAAGAATATGCGCGTGTTAAGGTCCACCACTTGTCCAACCTATAAGGCTACATCTTAAAGGTTATTCTTTATTACCACTTGGAGTGACCATGATAGGTTTTACATGGGGGTTTGGTTCCAAGGTCCACCACTTGTCCAAGCTAACTCTATTGAAACATAGAGAGAAACAAAGGTCCACCACTTGTCCAAGCTAGGGTCCATTGAAACATGGAGAGAAGGATGCTCCACCATTTGTCCAAGATAGGCTCCATTGAAACATGACGAGAAGCAAGCTGCACCATGTCTCCAAGATGCTAGGCTCCATCGAAATACATTAAACCCACGATATTTCGTAGATGAGGGGTTTACATTCAAGGTCCACCACTTGTCCAAGCTATTATTGCTAGTAGCCTGAGTGGTTTGGTCTCAAGATTCACCACTTTTATTAAGAATATGTGGGTGTTAAGGTCCACCACTTGTCCAACCTATAAGGCTACATCTTAAAGGTTATTCTTTCTTACTACTTGGAGTGACCATGATAGGTTTTACATGGGGGTTTGGTTCCAAGGTCCACCACTTGTCCAAGCTAACTCTATGAAACATAGAGAGAAGCAAAGGTCCACCCCTTGTCTAAGCTAGGGTCCATTGAAACATGGAGAGAAGGATGCTCCACCATTTGTCCAAGGTAGGCTCCATTGAAACATGAGGAGAAGCAAGGTGCACCATGTCTCCAAGATGCTAGGCTCCATCGAAAAACATTAAACCCACGATATGTCGTAGATGAGGGGTTTACATTCAAGGTCCACCACTTGTCCAAGCTATTATTGCTAGTAGCCTGAGTGGTTTGGTCTCAAGATTCACCACTTTTCCACTCTATGTCATTATATTAAGAATATGCGGTGTTAAGGTCCACCACTTGTCCAACCTATAAGGCTACATCTTAAAGGTTATTCTTTATTACCACTTGGAGTGACCATGATAGGTTTTACATGGGGGTTTGGTTCCAAGGTCCACCACTTGTCCAAGCTAACTCTATTGAAACATAGAGAGAAACAAAGGTCCACCACTTGTCCAAGCTAGGGTCCATTGAAACATGGAGAGAAGGATGCTCCACCATTTGTCCAAGATAGGCTCCATTGAAACATGACGAGAAGCAAGCTGCACCATGTCTCCAAGATGCTAGGCTCCATCGAAATACATTAAACCCACGATACATTATTGCTGGTAGCCTGAGTGGTTTGGTCTCAAGATTCACCACTATTATTAAGAATATGTGGGTGTTAAGGTCCACCACTTGTCCAACCTATAAGGCTACATCTTAAAGGTTATTCTTTCTTACTACTTGGAGTGACCATGATAGGTTTTACATGGGGGTTTGGTTCCAAGGTCCACCACTTGTCCAAGCTAACTCTATTGAAACATAGAGAGAAGCAAAGGTCCACCCCTTGTCTAAGCTAGGGTCCATTGAAACATGGAGAGAAGGATGCTCCACCATTTGTCCAAGGTAGGCTCCATTGAAACATGAGGAGAAGCAAGGTGCACCATGTCTCCAAGATGCTAGGCTCCATCGAAAAACATTAAACCCACGATATGTCGTAGATGAGGGGTTTACATTCAAGGTCCACCACTTGTCCAAGCTATTATTGTAGTAGCCTGAGTGGTTTGGTCTCAAGATTCACCACTTTTCCACTCTATGTCATTATATTAAGAATATGCGCGTGTTAAGGTCCACCACTTGTCCAACCTATAAGGCTACATCTTAAAGGTTATTCTTTATTACCACTTGGAGTGACCATGATAGGTTTTACATGGGGGTTTGGTTCCAAGGTCCACCACTTGTCCAAGCTAACTCTATTGAAACATAGAGAGAAACAAAGGTCCACCACTTGTCCAAGCTAGGGTCCATTGAAACATGGAGAGAAGGATGCTCCACCATTTGTCCAAGATAGGCTCCATTGAAACATGACGAGAAGCAAGCTGCACCATGTCTCCAAGATGCTAGGCTCCATCGAAATACATTAAACCCACGATATTTCGTAGATGAGGGGTTTACATTCAAGGTCCACCACTTGTCCAAGCTATTATTGCTAGTAGCCTGAGTGGTTTGGTCTCAAGATTCACCACTTTTATTAAGAATATGTGGGTGTTAAGGTCCACCACTTGTCCAACCTATAAGGCTACATCTTAAAGGTTATTCTTTCTTACTACTTGGAGTGACCATGATAGGTTTTACATGGGGGTTTGGTTCCAAGGTCCACCACTTGTCCAAGCTAACTCTATTGAAACATAGAGAGAAGCAAAGGTCCACCCCTTGTCTAAGCTAGGGTCCATTGAAACATGGAGAGAAGGATGCTCCACCATTTGTCCAAGGTAGGCTCCATTGAAACATGAGGAGAAGCAAGGTGCACCATGTCTCCAAGATGCTAGGCTCCATCGAAAAACATTAAACCCACGATATGTCGTAGATGAGGGGTTTACATTCAAGGTCCACCACTTGTCCAAGCTATTATTGCTAGTAGCCTGAGTGGTTTGGTCTCAAGATTCACCACTTTTCCACTCTATGTCATTATATTAAGAATATGCGCGTGTTAAGGTCCACCACTTGTCCAACCTATAAGGCTACATCTTAAAGGTTATTCTTTATTACCACTTGGAGTGACCATGATAGGTTTTACATGGGGGTTTGGTTCCAAGGTCCACCACTTGTCCAAGCTAACTCTATTGAAACATAGAGAGAAACAAAGGTCCACCACTTGTCCAAGCTAGGGTCCATTGAAACATGGAGAGAAGGATGCTCCACCATTTGTCCAAGATAGGCTCCATTGAAACATGACGAGAAGCAAGCTGCACCATGTCTCCAAGATGCTAGGCTCCATCGAAATACATTAAACCCACGATATTTCGTAGATGAGGGGTTTACATTCAAGGTCCACCACTTGTCCAAGCTATTATTGCTAGTAGCCTGAGTGGTTTGGTCTCAAGATTCACCACTTTTATTAAGAATATGTGGGTGTTAAGGTCCACCACTTGTCCAACCTATAAGGCTACATCTTAAAGGTTATTCTTTCTTACTACTTGAAGTGACCATGATAGGTTTTACATGGGGGTTTGGTTCCAAGGTCCACCACTTGTCCAAGCTAACTCTATTGAAACATAGAGAGAAGCAAAGGTCCACCCCTTGTCTAAGCTAGGGTCCATTGAAACATGGAGAGAAGGATGCTCCACTATTTGTCCAAGGTAGGCTCCATTGAAACATGAGGAGAAGCAAGGTGCACCATGTCTCCAAGATGCTAAGCTCCATCGAAAAACATTAAACCCACGATATGTCGTAGATGAGGGGTTTACATTCAAGGTCCACCACTTGTCCAAGCTATTATTGGTAGTAGCCTGTGTGGTTTGGCCTCAAGATTCACCGCTTTTTCACTCTATGTCATTATATTAAGAATATGCGCGTGTTAAGGTCCACCACTTGTCCAACCGATAAGGCTACATCTTAAAGGTTATTCTTTATTACCACTTGGAGTGACCATGATAGGTTTTACATGGGGGTTTGCTTCCAAGGTCCACCACTTGTCCAAGCTAACTCTATTGAAACATAGAGAGAAACAAAGGTCCACCACTTTTCCAAGCTAGGGTCCATTGAAACATGGAGAGAAGGATGCTCCACCATTTGTCCAAGATAGGCTCCATTGAAACATGACGAGAAGCAAGCTGCACCATGTCTCCAAGATGCTAGGCTCCATCGAAATACATTAAACCCACGATATTTCGTAGATGAGGGGTTTACATTCAAGGTCCACCACTTGTCCAAGCTATTATTGCTAGTAGCCTGAGTGGTTTGGTCTCAAGATTCACCACTTTTATTAAGAATATGTGGGTGTTAAGGTCCACCACTTGTCCAACCTATAAGGCTACATCTTAAAGGTTATTCTTTCTTACTACTTGGAGTGACCATGATAGGTTTTACATGGGGGTTTGGTTCCAAGGTCCACCACTTGTCCAAGCTAACTCTATTGAAACATAGAGAGAAGCAAAGGTCCACCCCTTGTCTAAGCTAGGGTCCATTGAAACATGGAGAGAAGGATGCTCCACCATTTGTCCAAGGTAGGCTCCATTGAAACATGAGGAGAAGCAAGGTGCACCATGTCTCCAAGATGCTAGGCTCCATCGAAAAACATTAAACCCACGATATGTCGTAGATGAGGGGTTTACATTCAAGGTCCACCACTTGTCCAAGCTATTATTGCTAGTAGCCTGAGTGGTTTGGTCTCAAGATTCACCACTTTTCCACTCTATGTCATTATATTAAGAATATGCGCGTGTTAAGGTCCACCACTTGTCCAACCTATAAGGCTACATCTTAAAGGTTATTCTTTATTACCACTTGGAGTGACCATGATAGGTTTTACATGGGGGTTTGGTTCCAAGGTCCACCACTTGTCCAAGCTAACTCTATTGAAACATAGAGAGAAGCAAAGGTCCACCACTTGTCCAAGCTAGGCTCCATTGAAACATGGAGAGAAGGATGCTCCACCATTTGTCGAAGCTAAATCTATTGAAACATGGGGGGTTTACATTCAAGGTCCACCACTTGTCCAAGCTATTATTGCTAGTAGCATGAGTGGTTTTGTCTCAAGATTCACCACTTTTTCACTCTATGTCATTATATTAAGAATATTAGGGTGTTAAGGTCCACCACTTGTCCAACCTATAAGGCTATATCTTAAAGGTTATTCTTTCTTACCACTTGGAGTGACCATGATAGGTTTTACATGGGGGTTTGGTTCCAAGGTCCACCACTTGTCCAAGCTAACTCTATTGAAACATAGAGAGAAGCAAAGGTCCACCACTTGTCCAAGCTAGGGTCCATTGAAACATGGAGAGAAGGATGCTCCACCATTTGTCCAAGATAGGCTCCATTGAAACATGACGAGAAGCAAGTGCACACCATGTCTCCAAGATGCTAGGCTCCATCGAAATACATTAAACCCACGATATTTCGTAGATGAGGGGTTTACATTCAAGGTCCACCACTTGTCCAAGCTATTATTGCTAGTAGCCTGAGTGGTTTGGTCTCAAGATTCACCACTTTTATTAAGAATATGTGGGTGTTAAGGTCCACCACTTGTCCAACCTATAAGGCTACATCTTAAAGGTTATTCTTTCTTACTACTTGGAGTGACCATGATAGGTTTTACATGGGGGTTTGGTTCCAAGGTCCACCACTTGTCCAAGCTAACTCTATTGAAACATAGAGAGAAGCAAAGATCCACCCCTTGTCTAAGCTAGGGTCCATTGAAACATGGCGAGAAGGATGCTCCACCATTTGTCCAAGGTAGGCTCCATTGAAACATGAGGAGAAGCAAGGTGCACCATGTCTCCAAGATGCTAGGCTCCATCGAAAAACATTAAACCCACGATACGTCGTAGATGAGGGGTTTACATTCAAGGTCCAACACTTGTCCAAGCTTTTATTGGTAGTAGCCTGAGTGGTTTGGTCTCAAGATTCACCACTTTTCCACTCTATGTCATTATATTAAGAATATGCGCGTGTTAAGGTCCACCACTTGTCCAAGCTATAAGGCTACATCTTAAAGGTTATTCTTTATTACCACTTGGAGTGACCATGATAGGTTTTACATGGGGGTTTGGTTCCAAGGTCCACCACTTGTCCAAGCTAACTCTATTGAAACATAGAGAGAAACAAAGGTCCACCACTTGTCCAAGCTAGGGTCCATTGAAACATGGAGAGAAGGATGCTCCACCATTTGTCCAAGGTAGGTTCCATTGAAACATGACGAGAAGCAAGGTGCACCATGTCTCCAAGATGCGACGCTCCATCGAAAAACATTAAACCCACGATATGTCGTAGATGAGGGATTTACATTCAAGGTCCACCACTTGTCCAAGCTATTATTGCTAGTAGCCTGAGTGGTTTGGTCTCAAGATTCACCACTTTTATTATGTCATTATATTAAGAATATGCGCGTGTTAAGGTCCACCACTTGTCCAACCTATAAGGCTACATCTTAAAGGTTATTCTTTATTACCACTTGGAGTGACCATGATAGGTTTTACATGGGGGTTTGGTTCCAAGGTCCACCACTTGTCCAAGCTAACTCTATTGAAACATAGAGAGAAACAAAGGTCCACCACTTGTCCAAGCTAGGGTCCATTGAAACATGGAGAGAAGGATGCTCCACCATTTGTCCAAGATAGGCTCCATTGAAACATGACGAGAAGCAAGCTGCACCATGTCTCCAAGATGCTAGGCTCCATCGAAATACATTAAACCCACGATATTTCGTAGATGAGGGGTTTACATTCAAGGTCCACCACTTGTCCAAGCTATTATTGCTAGTAGCCTGAGTGGTTTGGTCTCAAGATTCACCACTTTTATTAAGAATATGTGGGTGTTAAGGTCCACCACTTGTCCAACCTATAAGGCTACATCTTAAAGGTTATTCTTTCTTACTACTTGGAGTGACCATGATAGGTTTTACATGGGGGTTTGGTTCCAAGGTCCACCACTTGTCCAAGCTAACTCTATTGAAACATAGAGAGAAGCAAAGGTCCACCCCTTGTCTAAGCTAGGGTCCATTGAAACATGGAGAGAAGGATGCTCCACCATTTGTCCAAGGTAGGCTCCATTGAAACATGAGGAGAAGCAAGGTGCACCATGTCTCCAAGATGCTAGGCTCCATCGAAAAACATTAAACCCACGATATGTCGTAGATGAGGGGTTTACATTCAAGGTCCACCACTTGTCCAAGCTATTATTGTAGTAGCCTGAGTGGTTTGGTCTCAAGATTCACCACTTTTCCACTCTATGTCATTATATTAAGAATATGCGCGTGTTAAGGTCCACCACTTGTCCAACCTATAAGGCTATATCTTAAAGGTTATTCTTTATTACCACTTGGAGTGACCATGATAGGTTTTACATGGGGGTTTGGTTCCAAGGTCCACCACTTGTCCAAGCTAACTCTATTGAAACATAGAGAGAAACAAAGGTCCACCACTTGTCCAAGCTAGGGTCCATTGAAACATGGAGAGAAGGATGCTCCACCATTTGTCCAAGATAGGCTCCATTGAAACATGACGAGAAGCAAGCTGCACCATGTCTCCAAGATGCTAGGCTCCATCGAAATACATTAAACCCACGATATTTCGTAGATGAGGGGTTTACATTCAAGGTCCACCACTTGTCCAAGCTATTATTGCTAGTAGCCTGAGTGGTTTGGTCTCAAGATTCACCACTTTTATTAAGAATATGTGGGTGTTAAGGTCCACCACTTGTCCAACCTATAAGGCTACATCTTAAAGGTTATTCTTTCTTACTACTTGGAGTGACCATGATAGGTTTTACATGGGGGTTTGGTTCCAAGGTCCACCACTTGTCCAAGCTAACTCTATTGAAACATAGAGAGAAGCAAAGGTCCACCCCTTGTCTAAGCTAGGGTCCATTGAAACATGGAGAGAAGGATGCTCCACCATTTGTCCAAGGTAGGCTCCATTGAAACATGAGGAGAAGCAAGGTGCACCATGTCTCCAAGATGCTAGGCTCCATCGAAAAACATTAAACCCACGATATGTCGTAGATGAGGGGTTTACATTCAAGGTCCACACTTGTCCAAGCTATTATTGGTAGTAGCTGAGTGGTTTGGTCTCAAGATTCACCACTTTTCCACTCTATGTCATTATATTAAGAATATGCGCGTGTTAAGGTCCACCACTTGTCCAACCTATAAGGCTACATCTTAAAGGTTATTCTTTATTACCACTTGGAGTGACCATGATAGGTTTTACATGGGGGTTTGGTTCCAAGGTCCACCACTTGTCCAAGCTAACTCTATTGAAACATAGAGAGAAACAAAGGTCCACCACTTGTCCAAGCTAGGGTCCATTGAAACATGGAGAGAAGGATGCTCCACCATTTGTCCAAGATAGGCTCCATTGAAACATGACGAGAAGCAAGCTGCACCATGTCTCCAAGATGCTAGCTCCATCGAAATACATTAAACCCACGATACATTATTGCTGGTAGCCTGAGTGGTTTGGTCTCAAGATTCACCACTATTATTAAGAATATGTGGGTGTTAAGGTCCACCACTTGTCCAACCTATAAGGCTACATCTTAAAGGTTATTCTTTCTTACTACTTGGAGTGACCATGATAGGTTTTACATGGGGGTTTGGTTCCAAGGTCCACCACTTGTCCAAGCTAACTCTATTGAAACATAGAGAGAAGCAAAGGTCCACCCCTTGTCTAAGCTAGGGTCCATTGAAACATGGAGAGAAGGATGCTCCACCATTTGTCCAAGGTAGGCTCCATTGAAACATGAGGAGAAGCAAGGTGCACCATGTCTCCAAGATGCTAGGCTCCATCGAAAAACATTAAACCCACGATATGTCGTAGATGAGGGGTTTACATTCAAGGTCCAACCACTTGTCCAAGCTATTATTGTAGTAGCTGAGTGGTTTGGTCTCAAGATTCACCACTTTCCACTCTATGTCATTATATTAAGAATATGCGCGTGTTAAGGTCCACCACTTGTCCAACCTATAAGGCTACATCTTAAAGGTTATTCTTTATTACCACTTGGAGTGACCATGATAGGTTTTACATGGGGGTTTGGTTCCAAGGTCCACCACTTGTCCAAGCTAACTCTATTGAAACATAGAGAGAAACAAAGGTCCACCACTTGTCCAAGCTAGGGTCCATTGAAACATGGAGAGAAGGATGCTCCACCATTTGTCCAAGATAGGCTCCATTGAAACATGACGAGAAGCAAGCTGCACCATGTCTCCAAGATGCTAGGCTCCATCGAAATACATTAAACCCACGATATTTCGTAGATGAGGGGTTTACATTCAAGGTCCACCACTTGTCCAAGCTATTATTGCTAGTAGCCTAGTGGTTTGGTCTCAAGATTCACCACTTTTATTAAGAATATGTGGGTGTTAAGGTCCACCACTTGTCCAACCTATAAGGCTACATCTTAAAGGTTATTCTTTCTTACTACTTGGAGTGACCATGATAGGTTTTACATGGGGGTTTGGTTCCAAGGTCCACCACTTGTCCAAGCTAACTCTATTGAAACATAGAGAGAAGCAAAGGTCCACCCCTGTCTAAGCTAGGGTCCATTGAAACATGGAGAGAAGGATGCTCCACCATTTGTCCAAGGTAGGCTCCATTGAAACATGAGGAGAAGCAAGGTGCACCATGTCTCCAAGATGCTAGGCTCCATCGAAAAACATTAAACCCACGATATGTCGTAGATGAGGGGTTTACATTCAAGGTCCAACACTTGTCCAAGCTATTATTGCTAGTAGCCTGAGTGGTTTGGTCTCAAGATTCACCACTTTTCCACTCTATGTCATTATATTAAGAATATGCGCGTGTTAAGGTCCACCACTTGTCCAACCTATAAGGCTACATCTTAAAGGTTATTCTTTATTACCACTTGGAGTGACCATGATAGGTTTTACATGGGGGTTTGGTTCCAAGGTCCACCACTTGTCCAAGCTAACTCTATTGAAACATAGAGAGAAACAAAGGTCCACCACTTGTCCAAGCTAGGGTCCATTGAAACATGGAGAGAAGGATGCTCCACCATTTGTCCAAGATAGGCTCCATTGAAACATGACGAGAAGCAAGCTGCACCATGTCTCCAAGATGCTAGGCTCCATCGAAATACATTAAACCCACGATATTTCGTAGATGAGGGGTTTACATTCAAGGTCCACCACTTGTCCAAGCTATTATTGCTAGTAGCCTGAGTGGTTTGGTCTCAAGATTCACCACTTTTATTAAGAATATGTGGGTGTTAAGGTCCACCACTTGTCCAACCTATAAGGCTACATCTTAAAGGTTATTCTTTCTTACTACTTGGAGTGACCATGATAGGTTTTACATGGGGGTTTGGTTCCAAGGTCCACCACTTGTCCAAGCTAACTCTATTGAAACATAGAGAGAAGCAAAGGTCCACCCCTTGTCTAAGCTAGGGTCCATTGAAACATGGAGAGAAGGATGCTCCACCATTTGTCCAAGGTAGGCTCCATTGAAACATGAGGAGAAGCAAGGTGCACCATGTCTCCAAGATGCTAGGCTCCATCGAAAAACATTAAACCCACGATATGTCGTAGATGAGGGGTTTACATTCAAGGTCCACCACTTGTCCAAGCTATTATTGCTAGTAGCCTGAGTGGTTTGGTCTTCAAGATTCACCACTTTTCCACTCTATGTCATTATATTAAGAATATGCGCGTGTTAAGGTCCACCACTTGTCCAACCTATAAGGCTACATCTTAAAGGTTATTCTTTATTACCACTTGGAGTGACCATGATAGGTTTTACATGGGGTTTGGTTCCAAGGTCCACCACTTGTCCAAGCTAACTCTATTGAAACATAGAGAGAAACAAAGGTCCACCACTTGTCCAAGCTAGGGTCCATTGAACCATGGAGAGAAGGATGCTCCACCATTTGTCCAAGATAGGCTCCATTGAAACATGACGAGAAGCAAGCTGCACCATGTCTCCAAGATGCTAGGCTCCATCGAAATACATTAAACCCATGATATTTCGTAGATGAGGGGTTTACATTCAAGGTCCACCACTTGTCCAAGCTATTATTGCTAGTAGCCTGAGTGGTTTGGTCTCAAGATTCACCACTTTTATTAAGAATATGTGGGTGTTAAGGTCCACCACTTGTCCAACCTATAAGGCTACATCTTAAAGGTTATTCTTTCTTACTACTTGGAGTGACCATGATAGGTTTTACATGGGGGTTTGGTTCCAAGGTCCACCACTTGTCCAAGCTAACTCTATTGAAACATAGAGAGAAGCAAACGTCCACCCCTTGTCTAAGCTAGGGTCCATCGAAACATGGAGAGAAGGATGCTCCACCATTTGTCCAAGGTAGGCTCCATTGAAACATGAGGAGAATCAAGGTGCAGCATGTCTCCAAGATGTTAGGCTCCATCGAAAAACATTAAACCCACGATATGTCGTAGATGAGGGGTTTACATTCAAGGTCCAGTACTTGTTTAAGCTATTATTGGTAGTAGCTTGATTGGTTTGGTCTCAAGATTCACTACTTTTCCACTCTATGTCATTATATTAAGAATATGCGCGTGTTAAGGTCCACCACTTGTCCAACCTATAAGGCTACATCTTAAAGGTTATTCTTTATTACCACTTGGAGTGACCATGATAGGTTTTACATTGGGGTTTGGTTCCAAGGTCCACCACTTGTCTAAGCTAACTCTATTGAAACATAGAGAGAAGCAAAGGTCCACCACTTGTCCAAGCTAGGGTCCATTGAAACATGGAGAGAAGGATGCTCCACCATTTGTCCAAGATAGGCTCCATTGAAACATGACGAGAAGCAAGCTGCACCATGTCTCCAAGATGCTAGGCTCCATCGAAATACATTAAACCCACGATACATTATTGCTGGTAGCCTGAGTGGTTTGGTCTCAAGATTCACCACTATTATTAAGAATATGTGGGTGTTAAGGTCCACCACTTGTCCACCTATAAGGCTACATCTTAAAGGTTATTCTTTCTTACTACTTGGAGTGACCATGATAGGTTTTACATGGGGGTTTGGTTCCAAGGTCCACCACTTGTCCAAGCTAACTCTATTGAAACATAGAGAGAAGCAAAGGTCCACCCCTTGTCTAAGCTAGGGTCCATTGAAACATGGAGAGAAGGATGCTCCACCATTTGTCCAAGGTAGGCTCCATTGAAACATGAGGAGAAGCAAGGTGCACCATGTCTCCAAGATGCTAGGCTCCATCGAAAAACATTAAACCCACGATATGTCGTAGATGAGGGGTTTACATTCAAGGTCCAACACTTGTCCAAGCTATTATTGTAGTAGCCTGAGTGGTTGGTCTCAAGATTCACCACTTTTCCACTCTATGTCATTATATTAAGAATATGCGCGTGTTAAGGTCCACCACTTGTCCAACCTATAAGGCTACATCTTAAAGGTTATTCTTTATTACCACTTGGAGTGACCATGATAGGTTTTACATGGGGGTTTGGTTCCAAGGTCCACCACTTGTCCAAGCTAACTCTATTGAAACATAGAGAGAAACAAAGGTCCACCACTTGTCCAAGCTAGGGTCCATTGAAACATGGAGAGAAGGATGCTCCACCATTTGTCCAAGATAGGCTCCATTGAAACATGACGAGAAGCAAGCTGCACCATGTCTCCAAGATGCTAGGCTCCATCGAAATACATTAAACCCACGATATTTCGTAGATGAGGGGTTTACATTCAAGGTCCACCACTTGTCCAAGCTATTATTGCTAGTAGCCTGAGTGGTTTGGTCTCAAGATTCACCACTTTTATTAAGAATATGTGGGTGTTAAGGTCCACCACTTGTCCAACCTATAAGGCTACATCTTAAAGGTTATTCTTTCTTACTACTTGGAGTGACCATGATAGGTTTTACATGGGGGTTTGGTTCCAAGGTCCACCACTTGTCCAAGCTAACTCTATTGAAACATAGAGAGAAGCAAAGGTCCACCCCTTGTCTAAGCTAGGGTCCATTGAAACATGGAGAGAAGGATGCTCCACCATTTGTCCAAGGTAGGCTCCATTGAAACATGAGGAGAAGCAAGGTGCACCATGTCTCCAAGATGCTAGGCTCCATCGAAAAACATTAAACCCACGATATGTCGTAGATGAGGGGTTTACATTCAAGGTCCACACTTGTCCAAGCTATTATTGGCTAGTAGCCTGAGTGGTTTGGTCTCAAGATTCACCACTTTTCCACTCTATGTCATTATATTAAGAATATGCGCGTGTTAAGGTCCACCACTTGTCCAACCTATAAGGCTACATCTTAAAGGTTATTCTTTATTACCACTTGGAGTGACCATGATAGGTTTTACATGGGGGTTTGGTTCCAAGGTCCACCACTTGTCCAAGCTAACTCTATTGAAACATAGAGAGAAACAAAGGTCCACCACTTGTCCAAGCTAGGGTCCATTGAAACATGGAGAGAAGGATGCTCCACCATTTGTCCAAGATAGGCTCCATTGAAACATGACGAGAAGCAAGCTGCACCATGTCTCCAAGATGCTAGGCTCCATCGAAATACATTAAACCCACGATATTTCGTAGATGAGGGGTTTACATTCAAGGTCCACCACTTGTCCAAGCTATTATTGCTAGTAGCCTGAGTGGTTTGGTCTCAAGATTCACCACTTTTATTAAGAATATGTGGGTGTTAAGGTCCACCACTTGTCCAACCTATAAGGCTACATCTTAAAGGTTATTCTTTCTTACTACTTGGAGTGACCATGATAGGTTTTACATGGGGGTTTGGTTCCAAGGTCCACCACTTGTCCAAGCTAACTCTATTGAAACATAGAGAGAAGCAAAGGTCCACCCCTTGTCTAAGCTAGGGTCCATTGAAACATGGAGAGAAGGATGCTCCACCATTTGTCCAAGGTAGGCTCCATTGAAACATGAGGAGAAGCAAGGTGCACCATGTCTCCAAGATGCTAGGCTCCATCGAAAAACATTAAACCCACGATATGTCGTAGATGAGGGGTTTACATTCAAGGTCCACCACTTGTCCAAGCTATTATTGCTAGTAGCCTGAGTGGTTTGGTCTCAAGATTCACCACTTTTCCACTCTATGTCATTATATTAAGAATATGCGCGTGTTAAGGTCCACCACTTGTCCAACCTATAAGGCTACATCTTAAAGGTTATTCTTTATTACCACTTGGAGTGACCATGATAGGTTTTACATGGGGGTTTGGTTCCAAGGTCCACCACTTGTCCAAGCTAACTCTATTGAAACATAGAGAGAAACAAAGGTCCACCACTTGTCCAAGCTAGGGTCCATTGAAACATGGAGAGAAGGATGCTCCACCATTTGTCCAAGATAGGATCCATTGAAACATGACGAGAAGCAAGCTGCACCATGTCTCCAAGATGCTAGGCTCCATCGAAATACATTAAACCACGATATTTCGTAGATGAGGGGTTTACATTCAAGGTCCACCACTTGTCCAAGCTATTATTGCTAGTAGCCTGAGTGGTTTGGTCTCAAGATTCACCACTTTTATTAAGAATATGTGGGTGTTAAGGTCCACCACTTGTCCAACCTATAAGGCTACATCTTAAAGGTTATTCTTTCTTACTACTTGGAGTGACCATGATAGGTTTTACATGGGGGTTTGGTTCCAAGGTCCACCACTTGTCCAAGCTAACTCTAATGAAACATAGAGAGAAGCAAAGGTCCACCCCTTGTCTAAGCTAGGGTCCATTGAAACATGGAGAGAAGGATGCTCCACCATTTGTCCAAGGTAGGCTCCATTGAAACATGAGGAGAAGCAAGGTGCACCATGTCTCCAAGATGCTAGGCTCCATCGAAAAACATTAAACCCACGATATGTCGTAGATGAGGGGTGTACATTCAAGGTCCACCACTTGTCCAAGCTATTATTGCTAGTAGCCTGAGTGGTTTGGTCTCAAGATTCACCACTTTTCCACTCTATGTCATTATATTAAGAATATGCGCGTGTTAAGGTCCACCACTTGTCCAACCTATAAGGCTACATCTTAAAGGTTATTCTTTATTACCACTTGGAGTGACCATGATAGGTTTTACATGGGGGTTTGGTTCCAAGGTCCACCACTTGTCCAAGCTAACTCTATTGAATCATAGAGAGAAGCAAAGGTCCACCACTTGTCTAAGCTAGGCTCCATTGAAACATGGAGAGAAGATGCTCCACCATTTGTCGAAGCTAACTCTATTGAAACATGGGGGGTTTACGTTCAAGGTCCACCACTTGTCCAAGCTATTAGTGCTAGTAGCATGAGTGGTTTTGTCTCAAGATTCACCACTTTTTCACTCTATGTCATTATATTAAGAATATTAGGGTGTTAAGGTCCACCACTTGTCCAACCTATAAGGCTATATCTTAAAGGTTATTCTTTCTCACCACTTGGAGTGACCATGATAGGTTTTAAATGGGGGTTTGGTTCCAAGGTCCACCACTTGTCCAAGCTAACTCTATTGAATAATAGAGAGAAGCAAAGGTCCACCACTTGTCCAAGCTAGGGTCCATTGAAACATGGAGAGAAGGATGCTCCACCATTTGTCCAAGATAGGCTCCATTGAACATGAAGAGAAGCAAGATGCACGATGTCTCCAAGATGCTAGGCTCCATCGAAATACCTTAAACCCACGATATTTCGTAGATGGGGGGTTTACTTTCAAGGTCCACCACTTGTCCAAGCTATTATCGCTAGTAGCATGGTTTGGTCTCAAGATTCACCAGTTTTCCACTCTATGTCATTATATGAAGAATATCTGGGTGTTAAGGTCCACCACTTGTCCAACCTATAAGGCTATATTCTAAATGATATTTTTTTTGACCACTTGGAATGTGCATGATATGTTTTACATGGGGTTTTGTTCCAAGGTCCACCACTTGTCCAAGCTAGATCTATTACATATATATTATACATACAATATTCAACTAGATTCCCTACCTATCATGTCCAGTAGCATGGATGCTCTAGCTTGAAGGTCCACCACTTGTCCAACCTATACTCTCTTATGTAAGGGAGATCTCGCTATAAATTCAAAACCTTCCGCCTAAATTTAAAATATCCCTCCCAAATCTTAAATATCCCGCCTAAATTTTAAAATATCCCGCCCAAATTTTAAAATTCAAACTTTTTTATAAAAATTTAAATTTTACTACTTAAATTTAAAATATTCCACGCGAAATTGATTTTAAATTCAAGTTTACCACAAAAAGATATCATTATACCACCTAAATTCAAATATGCAAACCTCAAATCATTATATTGTACATAAATTCAAACAAATTCAAATTAACAAGCCTAAACTGATATTAGTTTGCATAGATATGAATTTATCACACCTAAATTATGTCACCATGTTAGAGAGAGTGGTTAGAGAATTTGAACAAGGTCCACCACTTGTCCAACCTAGATACCAAGAAGGATTGAGTGTACAAGGTATTGTTTGGAGGTCCTTATAGTCCACTGGTCTCAAGGTCCACCACTTGTGGTAAGGGTCACCAAAAAGTGTATATATTCATCCAAAGAAATACACGTATTTTTGGTCTACATGTCCTAGTTTAAACCATTTATGTCCATTAGGTGTATCACTAAACAACACTACTATTTTTGAGAAACAGAAGTTACAATCATATCTACAAATGGATTAGAGGAAAATCAGCTCAGCATACATCCAGAACTCGCTACAAGAATCGACTTTAACAGATCACGCAAGTAAGTCTTCCATTCAATTTTACTAGTATTACAATGTGTTAGTTATTTGTGATATTTATGTATGTATATATACTATGTGTGCATATCGTAATTAAGTGTAATTGTGTATCTGCATTATGTATGAGTATTACAATGAAATAACACAAATATACATACATACACATAGATAACACAGACGCACACATACATGAGCATGTATTTTCAAGAGAGAGATAGCAAGATACAGAGATAGAGAGTAGAGAGAGAGAGAGAGAGATAAATACCTGTTTTTAGAGAGAGGAGAGAGAAAGATAACAGATTTCACTGTGTTTATGTATGTGGAAGAGAGGAAGACGATGTATGGGAATATGTGCACGTATTTTCAAGAGAGAGACAACAAGATAACAGATTTCATTGTGGTTATGTATGTGGAAGTGAGGAAGACGATGTGTGGGAATATGTGCATGTATTTTCAAGAGAGAGACAGCAAGATAACAGATTTCACTGTGGTTATGTATGTGGAAGAGAGGAAGACGATGTGTGGGAATATGTGTATGTGTGCGGGGATACTTTTAAACTATGTATCTCTGTCTTTTGACGAGAGAGTGTGTGTGCAAGAAGAGTTACAGAGAACCATCTTCTCTATATGGAGAAAGACAGAGAGTGAGAGAGAGAGAAATACCTGTTTTTTCTCTATTCGTGAGGTGTGCAATGTCTCCTGAGAAGACTGCCCGATCCTGCCCTTCTGGAAAGCGTTGTGTACGCTGCTGTTTCTTTATCTTGTGCGCGAACTTTCAATCCTGTGCACTCCACCTGTGTGTTGTGTACGATGCCGAGCTTGCTCCTCTACGCGCGCGTATACTCCAACTGTGTGCGATCCGTGTGCGCTTTCTGTGTGTTTGCTGCTCGCCTGCTTTCTCTGTGTGCGTTTCTCGTGCGCTCTCTGTGTGCCTAATCTTGATAGGGTTTATTAGAATGCCACGTATGCTACAAGTCCATGTTTTATCATAGGATTAAAAAAAACAAAAGCAATATAAAAATTAACCAATTCACACGGCCAAAATTAAAGAAATCATGGTTGAAAATATGAAAAACATGCGTAACTCTATACTAGGAATTCATTAAAAAAAAAAAATCTTTGCTGATACCCCCGCCCCACGCTTGACGCCGGGGCGCTGCCCCAGGACCCCGCCAGAACAATATCCCAAAATCAACCTCCCAAGCCCCGCCATCGAGAGCGCTATATTCCACATCCCCATCAAGAGCGCTACCCCCAAACCTCACGTGGAAGCGCTGCCTTGTCACCCCATTGTGGCATTGCCTAAGACCCCGCATCTGGAGTGCTAAATGGGAACATTCTTCATTAGTGAAATTTTGAACATAATTATATTAGCATATACTTAAATATAATACAAATATTAACATATTAGCTATACTACTAATTTACTATAGCAGTTCTAGATTATGTCCCATACTATATTTAAGGTGCCAAAGGTTTGGCCTTATGGTCCTAGATTTAGCCAAGTGGTCAACACATATAGGACCAAGTGCACACTGTGCCACAAAACTTGGCCACCACTTCACTTGCCAAAGTTTAGGCCACATGGTCAATCCTAACTTTCCAATGTTCTTATTATGTCACCTTTTGCCTCGTGGAAAACCTAGGCTTGTTTTCACATACTCAGGCACTTCAAGCCACAATAAATTGTCATTACTCTTCGACAACCTTTTGTTCAAGTCTTTGAAAAAACATTGTTTAAGGCCACCCTAAACCATTTTCATTTAGGGGTGTCTAAAACTAGCTTTTTGGCAATTCGAGAAGAAAATGGTCAAAGTTTTATACTTAGTTTTAACCACTTGACCAATTCAAATATTGGAAAGCAAGGTCTTGTAATACTTTTCTTTGGACATCACACATTAAAACTAGGTCCCTCACTTGTCCAAGCTATGCTCTAATACAATAAAGGGCTTTTGGTTTCAAGATGCACCACTTTCCCAACCTTGATTCCATTAAAGAAGCTAGCTCTACTTAGACATTTAATAGCAAGGTCTTGCAGCAGTTCAGATTGAACATTTTCCATGGCAGCTAGGTCCACCACTTATCTAAGCTATGCTCTAATAGAGTAAGGGGGTTTTGGTTTCAAGATCCACCACTTGTCCAAACTTGATTTGGGAAGCAAGGTCCTATAATAGTTTGCTTTGGACATTCACCATTACAACTAAGTCACCACTTCTCCAAGCTATGTTCTAATACACTAAGGAGGTTTTGGTTTCAAGGAGAACCACTTGTACGACTTGTTTTTGGAAGTAAGGTCTTTACATAGTTCACCTTGGACTTGGACATTGGATACTACAAACTAAGCCCACCACTTGTCCAAGATATCCTCTATATATAGCCAAAGGGTTTGGGTTTCAAGATTCACCACTTTTCCAACCTTTCTTCCATTAAAGAAAGGAGGGGCTTTATAACTAGGTCCACCACTTGTCCAAGCTATGCTTGATATAGAAAGGGGATTTTGGTTTCAAGGTCCACACGTGTTCAACCTTGCAAGACTCAAGGGATACTTGGACATTGGAAAGCATAGTCCTATAGTAGTTGATAGGTGGCAGTGGGTATTACAACTAGGTCCAACCTATGCTCTCATATAGCAAAGAGGCTTTGCTTTCAAGGTCCACCACTTGTCCAACCTTGCTTCCATTAAAGAAAATGAGGGGCTACGTAAACATTGGCAAGCAAAGGTAGCAAGGTCCTAAGGTGTTTCACCTTGGATATGGGCATTATAACTAGGTCCACCACTTGTCCAAGCTATGCTCTGATAAAGAAAGGGGATTTTCGTTTCAAGGTCCACCATGTGTTCAACCTTTCTAATATAGAAAGGGGATTTTCGTTTCAAGGTCCACCACGTGTTCAACCTTGAAAGACTCAAGGGATACTTGGACATTGGAAAGCATAGTCCTATAGTAGTTGATAGGTGGCAGTGGGTATTAAAACTAGGTCCAACCTATGCTCTTATATAGCAAAGAGGCTTTGGTTTCAAGGTCCACCACTTGTCCAACCTTACTTCCATTAAAGAAATGAGGGGCTACGTAAACATTGGCAAGCAAGGTAGCAAAGTCCTAAGGTATTTCACCTTGGATATTGGGCATTATAACTAGGTCCACCACTTGTCCAAGCTATGCTCTGATATAGAAAGGGGATTTTTGTTTCAAGGTCCACCACGTGTTCAACCTTGAAAGACTCAAGGGATACTTGGACATTGGAAAGCATAGTCCTATAGTAGTTGATAGGTGGCAGTGGGTATTACAACTAGGTCCACCACTTGTCCAACCTATGCTCTCATATAGCAAAGAGGCTTTGGTTTCAAGGTCCACCACTTGTCCAACCTTGCTTCCATTAATATAGCAAGGAGGATTTGGTCTCAAGGTTCCCACTTGTCCAACCTATGCAAACCTTTTTCATGTTGTAGCATGATTTTTTGTTTGAAGAGTATTTTTCTATAACTATGGATTTAACAATGTAATCTTTTTCTTACAGGATGGACTTCGAATCTGGGGAGAAAGTACATATGATACTTGACAATGAAATCGTTGGTATTGGGGTGTGTGTGTAGAACAGATCCAGATTCCACTTGTGGTGGTACAAAGATAAGGGCTGGGAAATGTCTCCATACTAGTGGAGGAATGCTTGAAGGATGTGGTCCTACCTTTTCCTACAATGGATACTTCATCTCTCAAGGCTCATTATGGAGTGTTGTTCGATGGTCAAAGCTTCTTTTGCAATCTTTTGTATTAAATGGGAACTTAATTGATCCACACGAAAGCTACAATGGTGATGAAGAACATGATCATTCTGATCCTTAGTTACAGATGCAATACCTATGACAAGCCCAGAATTTGAAGCAATGATTCGAGAGTCTTGGAGAAATCAGAGGGTCCTTTTAAAAGATGACACAATGATGCAAACCATGAATGAAGGGACCATCTTATATGTATTTCCACATGATTATGTCAACTTTCAGGAACTTGGTCCTGATTGTGTGGGTGTGGGTATTGAAAGAGAAAATGCAAGCATTGATGATGTGGTTGAAGTGGGTAGCATCACTTTGCTAAAGTGGCCCATCAAGCAGACAACAATGTTGAATGGGAGCCCATTACAACGCTTTGTTCCTATTGATGGCATGCATGCTACATATGAGGATGTATCCAACGATGGCAATGTTGGAAAAAAAACTTGATGGGAGTAATGTTGTCCAGTTGTCAAGGAAGAGACGATACACTTTCATGAACAGGACTCAAAAATCAAAAGCAGCACCAGCTTCGACTTTTTACCTTTAAAACAAATCAATTCAAAAGGGTATCATGCATGATTGTTGTGCACAAAAATGTGCCAATTTGCAGATCGTGATATGGTGACAAGGTTACGACAACAATTTTGGGGGAGAGTCTCAAAAAAATCACGCACTAATTATGTTTATGATGTTCTTTCTATATGTTATCAGAAAGATGAGAAGTCACGATACCAATTCAGGTAAATGGCTCTATTGTTTGTTGTAGAGCATGGTATGAGCTACATGGAATACAAAAGACATCATTTTATCGATACAAGGAGAACTTTGAAAATGGTGTGCGCCAATATGTACATGGGAACACATGTACATTGAGAAGGGGACTTCAACATACTAGTTTAGCAAGAGCACTACTAAATGAGTTTGGGAAAACAACTCTGAGAAGATGCCACATAGAAGTAGAACACTGCTAGATGGCTCAAGAGAGACTCAATTGGTGATTCCATCAACATACAAACAAGTGGATATTTTATGTGAAATCAACACGACACTTGACCAAATGGGCTATGAGAAGAAGCTATCCCAATCTTCTTTTGGTAGAATTTGAACAAAGAGTACCCACATGTCACTTAACAAAGACGAGTGAGTTCTCTAGTGCAATATTTGTAGCTCATTCAAGGCAAGGTTAGAAGTTAAACCTTCTCTTGAAGAGAGAGCTCTTCTCTTGAGGGAGAGAGAAGTTACATGGCACAACA
>NW_028221440.1:2246840-2311396 GCF_014529385.1 Adiantum capillus-veneris
TCTGTGAAGACGTCGTCTCCAAAGGCCGCATCAAATGCTGGATGAAGGCCAACACTTTGTCGGTAGCACCAAAGGTGCCATCATAGGTGAGAAAGGAGATACTCTTTCCTCCCTCCTTGAACTTCTTTAGCTTTTTGTGACCTTCGCCATGCAGGAAATGATTTGTGATGTCCTCCCCTCTTCTATTCTTCTAGGCGATAGCCATAGCTTTCATTAGAAGAGGAGGAAGGTGAAGAAGAAAGATAGAGGGGTGACCTCTTCCTAACCATTTTCTTCCTTTGTTTCCTCTCTCTCCTTTCAGAGTGATGAGGAGAAGGACTATGTGTTGATCTTTTTCCTCTTGGGAGAGTGGGAGATCGTCTAGACCATCGTCTTCGTGGAGCCACATCTTTAGAGGAACTTAAACTTTCATTGCTTTCTTGCTCTTTTGGATTTCTCCTCTCGAATGGGAGAGAGCGTCTTATTTTGGGGTCTCTTCAAGGGGCCCTCCAAGCTCTCTCATGCAAAATCAAAGCTATCAATGTTCATTCTACTCTCTTGATTATTGTCAGCCATGTTAAACAAAATTTATGTATGTACTTAGTGTATTGTTTTGGCAATTCAAAACCTTAGTTTCTTCTACTCTCTTAGCCTTTGAAAATCGGCTCTTAAGTATCTACACCCCACGGCTCAAAGTGGTTAATTATAGAGAGAAGAGGAGTAGGTCTAACATTAGCAGAGTTGCTGAGGGCTAGCTCCTTTCAGACTTCTTATGGATCAATAATGATAAACCATAGGCAATTCTAAAAAGACTCCATTAGGGTGAAAGCATGTTAACGAACACGCTTTTGTGCTAGATAGCATTTTCAAATTAGCACATCTTAAAATAAGGTGGGCGTCTGGTGAAATTCTTACAAATAGTATCCAAAAAGTTTAGGAGGTTGTACATTTGGATTCCTTGTCTCAAGAGCTTTCTAAGTATATATAATACGTCATATATTCTAGAGATGTAGCTCATGTTATTGTACTAGTTAGCATATGTCAAAATTGTGCTAATTAGCATTGTCCGGGACACCAAAAACAAATTCAGTGACATGTTAACATGAATTTACACCCATTATTAAGTCAAAATCTCCCGAGGTGTGCACCATCTCCCCCACATAGTGGGCTCAAAACAAAATCGATAATAGATCCCAGTTCCACTCACCCTAATATAATTAACAACATCAACCATTTATGGCTACTTAAGGACCTCTCTTCTTAAGCAAGAAAAGAGAAACCAAATGCTCTAATACCAATGAAATGGAATTGGTCTATTTAGCTTGAGAGTAGCGGAAATAATGAGAGTACTTTTGATAAATGACTTTGTGAGCATAGCGGGTGAATATAATAAAGATAGAAACATGTTGGACGGGAGCGACTCACACACCCATGAAGTGCATGCAAACACTACCTAGATCAACATAATGTCAATCGAGGACACAGATGACATGATAGGCACACAGAGGAAATCTCTCTAGCTTGTCAGGCTGAGACCATCCTACACATACAACACTCTGGAAGGCCAACTAAACCACAATCAAGAACCTCACTGCTCTCAACTACAACCACCTAGCCACATACACACATAAGGAAGGTAACTCACCTAATCATGCCAGATTCGTACGAAACTTAAGGAACACCATCCCCTCACTAGGATACACCTGTCCCTACGCTGATACACTCAAAACCCTCACTCTAAACCCATCTGCGAAAAACGCGTAGGATGACAGAGCAAAATTTTGAAAGTGCCTGAAACTGAAATTTATGAGTACCTATGCGTAGCTTATGTGGCCATGATTCTATAGACTACTAGCACGCAGAAAACACACATCATTTGATACACTTACGCCACAAATAGCTCGTAGATGCGTCAGCGTGTGCGCTTCGTCTCACGTGGAATGCTTGTTTCTCTCTCACACACAACAGTAGATGGCAGCGCTAAAGTTTTGATTATGATAAAAGTCTCCTACAAAAAGACCTAGGCACCTTATATACTAAGGCCTAACCTTAAGGTTTAAAAAACCAAAAATGGGGTTGAAAGGGTCAAATGGCTTTGTATTTACAATCTGGAAGTGCCATTGCACCCCGGCTTCTGAAACTAGAATACACTACTCATTACAAAATGACGTTTATAGACATAATCTGCAGCATTTCATAACTCGCAAAAGATAAGACTTTGGTACGAAACTTGAGTTATGTTTGTTGTTTGACCCAACGGTCAACATTCCCCCCTTCGCGTTCATGTCGTCCCCGACATGACCTGATTGTCGATTGTGATGTGGTCTTTTCTGTCGTTTTGTTGTTGTAAAGAAAGTATAGACTATAGCCTTTGCAGTAGCTTGTCGTGTTCGTCCAATCCGATGTACATAGTCTTCACATGATTCAGGAAAATCATAATTGATGACGAACTTTATGTCTTTCACGTCCACGCTCCGAGCTGCAGCATCTGTTTCTGTCATTGTAGGTCTACTACCAGATCTAAATTCAAAAAGAACCCAATGTCGTTTAACTTGACTCTTATCATCATGGAAAGAAAGCTCCATCCATCACTTGCTCCAGCAAATCTGTCAATTCGCAGTATTTGTTTTCTCAGAAACAACTTCTACAATCTGTAGAATTGAGTGATTGGCTTTCTGATCTTGTGAGCCAATGACAACTTTGTAAGGGATTTTGTAGAAATTGTATGGCTAAACCCTTAACTTCTTTAGGCCAAGTTGCACTCCAATGCAAAGTCGTCTGTCAGCTGAATCCAGGACTTAATTATTCAAATTTTGAGTTCAAAACCCTGCCGAGCATTCATTCGCATTATAAGGACAAGCTTTTGAATCCTTTGATTACCCTTATGTCTGCCTCTGTCATTGAGGACTTCTTTGTTCTTGAGTATGTTGTGTTGTTGACCCAACGTCAACACTTTGCTGTTGTTTTGGCTTCATCTGTTGCACTACTTGTATCTTTGTCGAACCACAACAAGACTATGATCCATTAGAGCGGACATCTATCATCGTGTAACCATTCATCTTGAGATCCTCTGATTACTTTTATGTCTGCTCTTCTTCATTGGGATTTCTTTGTTCCTGTGCAAGCATGTTGTTAGTGTTGTCTACAGCTTTGTCATGGTAGGCCATTCTTCGACTCGCCATTGAGGAGAAGTATACTATGATCTAAAATTGGTGCTCCAATTCATTTGTCAATTGATTTGAGTAGCATTTCCTTATTGTTGATGTAGAAGGAATATGTACAAGAGGATGGTGATAGGTGTCTTTAGATTAGGGTCTAAAACCTGGGTGACCAAAGGAAAAAACCCGTGGGAAAAAAATTGCCTTTGGTATACTCTCTTATTGGAGTTGAGCAGTTGAACGTGAAGTACATGTTCATGAAAGGTGAGTGCTTGGGTGAAACACGGAAAGAGTGCCTGATGCAAGTGCCAATTATGGGACACTCTATATGCATATGAGAAATTTGTCAACAAAAGCATGCAATGTGAAAGAAGGAGATGATGGGTGTTTCGAGGAATAAATGTAGCACATGTGACATCAAAAGATGTCTCAATAGCTTCCACCTTTCCAAGAAGGGTTGTCGATGTAGAAGTTTCTCCACTCGTATCTCACTGTGCTCAGTACGTGAGTGTCTTTTGGACCTTCTCCTTCACTTCACCAGACTTAAGTACTTAGACTTCGACTCTTTTGCTCACCTATACCAGCATGAGCGACACAACAAAATATGCTCAACTCTTCCAGCTTGAGCAGTACCTAGAATAGCTAAGACGCTTAGACCACAGAGAATATTACTTGAAGCTTTGGGACTAACACCTCACTCATTTTGTGGCTTAGCTACTCGACTCTGACTTGTATGACTTGTCGATTCCATGTTGACACTGCTTTGTGACAAGTTCTTCGGCTGTTGTAGTGGCTGCTGAGACATACTTCGTGAAGTTTCATCGTTTCCCTGTACCTTCTTCTCTTTGTAGTGCTCAGGCCTCTCGTCAATCTTTTCTTCATGTGGATTATGGATTTTTTTATTTTTTCTTAATAATAAACAAAGAAAATCTTAAAACAACTTAACAAAAAAAAATCATTCAAATAGAAATCTAAATGCTATGTACACTATACACATGTCCCTAGGGGCTCATATATGGATTTTGTCCCCATACTCCTCTGTAACACTACTATGAGGGCATATACTCTAAATTTCGTCAAAAAATTATCACAATAAAACGCAAAAATTCAATGCATCTCACAAAACATTGCCCTCTAATAGTCATAATGTTAGGTCTGCATTCAGAATGCCTCCCCCCTTCCTATTTGGAGTCATCCTTTACGACAGGGTATCGCAAAGGGTATGTGTTGTGCTTGGGCAATTAAAAGTTGTGCCTATGCAGGCCTTGTAATGTAGCCCTATTATGCATACATAGTCAATGCATGGAAAAGATTTATGTTGTGCAAGATGTGAGTATAAGCAATTTGCTTATTGGCATTTGTTGGCGAGGCTTCCTATTCTAAGCAATGCAATGGTCCTTGAAGCTCCTGTATCGTTGCTTGATTGAAGCGACTTTCTCTCTTCTAACTTTAATGTAATCGTAGGAAGAATTGTAAGCATTCAAGCGGCGATGCACTTCAGCAGCAATTTGTTGTTCTTCTTTGGGACCCATTTCTTTGCGATTATTGGCTGTTTTTTTGCTGGCTCTCGTTTGGGAACCCATACTTGCCCGTGCTTCGTTTGTGTTTGAAGAGACTTCTTTGGGATCCACCTTTTTGTTGTGTGAGTCAACAGTGGTCTTTGCTTCAGCCCTTGTACGCTGGTTTGGGGACAAGAGTTAGGCTTTGAAAGTTGATACTGTGGTTGTTTTGGAATCCAAATGAATTCCTGACTTTTTTGTCCTTGAATCAACTTCTTTGGAGCCCAAACCTGAGTTGTGAAAGCTTGCGACTTTGTGATATTCTTACCCGTTCGTAAACGCTTTCCTTTGTTTTTGTTTTGGTGTTGGATCTTGTGATTTGTCATTGAGATCTTTGTCTTCTCTTGATCCATATCTGTTTTTGGCCGATCTGATTTTTGGTATCCAGATTTGTCGAGCTTTTTGGCTTTGACTTGTTGTCCTGTTCTTTTGACCTGTCATGGTTGTTTGCTGAAGGGGTTGGTGATAGTGATGGCCTAAGTTGATGATAGGGGATATCGTAAGATTCATCACTATCGCTACTATCCTTAGCAAGGTTGACTTCTTGTACTTTCCCTTGATTTTTTTGACTGGTAGTGGAAAGTTACTATTTGTTTGCTCGTAGGTGGTAGTTTCTTGGAGGACTTCTCTAGCCCATTGATTAGAGCATTGTTAGCTCGTTGCTCTGGTCGTATTCCTCCTAGCTGAGTCTTTGCATCCTTATTAGGATCCATGTATGAGGATGCTTGTGGTGGCTGTGTCTTCAGCGAGGACTTTGGAATCCACTTTTGATGCACTTTATTCGTGTAGCGATGACATTGATTCCCGGTCGTTGATCTTCTTGAAGCTCGAAGTTTTCTACATAGTCATAGAACTCGTTGTCTTCTTCATCTTTTGATTCTCCACATTTCTTTGTTTGCTCCTTATTTTGAGAGCTTGTTGATGTCTCGTTCTCTTCGTTTTCCTAGATTACACTCACTACAAAATAAGGAACGACATCATAGCCATTTTCATCACAAAACTTTGTTGTGGGAGCATCCTCCACGGCGCACACGTCCAGAGTAGCCAAGATGTGTTCCCATCCAAAAGGCTCTAACTCTTCTTTAGGAAATGGTTCTGAGATATAGTCCTTATCCTCTATAACCCGCTCTAGGATACATTCCTCACGTTTCAAGCTACCACATTGTGAAGCTCAACACATCCACAGTTCTTTAGGCTTACCTAACCAAGCTTGAAGTTCTGATCCTGCTACTACTGTGGTGGAATCAAACTCCTCTACCGGTGTTCTCATCACATCCCTATAGCTATGGTCCCTCAAGTTTATCTTTGTTATGGTTTCCATATGTCTCAGGTATATATGGTCATAACCCCAATCTTGGACCATTTTCAATTGTCGCATGAATGGTCTTCCCAGAATGATGTCATAGTTGTTCTTCTTGCCAAAGTCAAAAACAACAAAAGTGTGTTCATATTCAATGCCACAAGAAGTAACAAGTACTTTTTCTAGCAGTCCTAGGGGCTTTTCCTTGTGTCCGTCTGCAAGCTGCAGGGTCATTCGTGTGGATATCAAGGCAGGTTTTCCCCATTTTTTCCAAACCTCTTTGGTTGCAATGGCCACACCAGCTCCACTGTCAAGGATTGCCATGGTTTTTACATTATTGAATTCCATAGGAAGGGGGTGTTTCCATCTTCTCCCTCATAATACTCACCTACCTTGTTTAATGGCACTGGCCTAGTATTTAGTTGAGGCATTTCAAGCTCTTTGATGAATTCCTCGATTTGAGTCATTGGTATTTTACACACAAATTTCTCTAGACATTTACCCACATTAGCCCACATGTTTGGTCTTATTCTGAGCAACTCGGCTAACATTATTGTACAGGTGACTGGGGTAGATTGAATATCTACTAGCCCCTTTGAATCGATGGCCTTGTTGGGAGACAGTCTCTTTGATGGGACTGCAACCACATCTGACTTGGTCTCGTACTCTCCCATGTAGGACGGTAGTGTTCTTAGCAAATGGGGTTGACTATCCATAGATTGTACAGATCCTTTGTCACCCCAACACAATTGCACGTCTAGATTCATTTGAGATCCAGTCTCAAATTCCTCTATTGGTGGTAGAAACACTCTCGTTCATCACCAGTCTTGTCTAATCGTCTTCTTGGGTCATCGGCTTCATTGGACCTCTCTGACTTGTTTCCACAATTCGTCAAAACCATCTATCTCTTTACAATCCTCAGGTATAGCTTGGTGAAATCCCTCGGAAGAGTTATCTGTGGTATTCAATACTATCCTTGGTTCTAATGCTGGGTCTTTGAGGTTTGGTATGTGCTTATGACTAGAATCTGGCTCTTTTAGTTCCTGGTTTGGTGGGATTACTTGTGTAGGCATGACACGGATCACATCCTCAGGTTTTGCAACTGGTGGTTCTAGTAAAGCTTGGGCTATTTGAATCATTTTCTGGCACATTTCAAACCTTTGCTTTTCTAGTTCCACATGGGGATATGTCATCCACATGTGTTCTTGGGTTTGGTTGTTTTTGAGCCTCACATCATAGGCTTTCAAGAGGGCATCTAATGTCTCATTAACCTTCTCTACCAACACAGATCCTCCTGAATTAGCACTTCTCGCTCTACATGGGTTTCTCATCCATGGATTTCTTCTAGAGGTTTAACCATCTGTGTAAGAGAAGGTGCCTCCTTTTCCGCATGCTGTTTTATCTTCTCCTCATCTTTGGTAAGCTTCTCAGCTAGGGATTTTTGCTCTCGTTACCTGCGTGCTTTCATCCTAGTCTTTCTAGCTTTCCAACTATTTCGTTTGCTCTCGGTTTTCTGACTAGGTGGGTCTGTCTTTGGTCCATCATCTGTCTTTAGACTCATGTCACTTTCCGTGTTCTTTGTCTCTGGATTCTCATCAGCTTTCTTTTGAGCTTGTGCTCTCGTAACCACTTGAACTGGTACAACATTTTCATTTTCTGAGCTACTAGGGAGCTGAACAATCCCTAATACATTTTTTGAGATTTTCCTAATTTGGTTTGGATTTTTCGGGCAATCGGTGATCAAGTGAGTGATGCCACACTCAAGACAATAGGCATTTACTTCAATGATCTCCGTCTGAGGACATTGTTTGACCAAGTGGTTGTCATGACTTTTGTGACAATCTGTCTCTGGTTGAGGTGATTCTTTTAGCATTTCCTCTTGGCTATAAGCAAGCTTTGACCTAGATAAGCCGTTATTTGCAATGAATCGCAATGTCCTTTCTTCCATTTCATACCTTCTTTCTTTCGACTGAAACCCAGGAGGTGGAGGTTGTACCGGCCTCACCAATCCATGTGTTTCTCTCACATTTTGTTGCTTCGAAGGGTAGTACTCACTTTGGTTGTTATACCACATTGTAACTGGTACTGGCATTGGTTTATTTGATGCTTCCATCATTGGCATGTATCTCATGTCTACTGACATTCTAGCACCTGGCAGCGGAGGTTGTTGTCCTAAGACAAGCTATGGCCTTAAAACTCCTACTAGTCCTGGCGCATTCCCCGTAATGTATCTACGTGGAGTAGGTGATTCTGGAACAGGTTGTACATACCTCTCCCTAGCATTTTCCATGCTATAATAGCACTCTTCCCCCGTATGGTTCTTCCATTTTCTCTCAATTTCACACCACTTCGGTTCTCCCGAATCAGACCTTACAAGAGGAATCAACCTCTTGACCAAGTCGTCGATAAGATTTTCTTGATCAATAGGTGCCGTTGGCTTGGCAATGGACTCACTTATCTGTGAAACATTGTGCTGAGAGGACGTGTCATCTCCTTCACTCTTTAAGTCCTTTTCTTTGTATGCCTCACAATTATCCACTAGATAAAGAGATTCTTTGATCAACTCATTTAGTGTCATCCTCCTTATCATATGCAGATCCTTCTGAAGGCCCGCATGTCTCATTCCCTGGATAAAGATTAGCATCAGTCGTGCTTGCGTAGGTAATTCCACTGCCGGACAGAGCTTAACATATCTCTTGATCCGTAATGATGCTTTGCGTACTAATTCATTCTCTTTCTATTTGAATCTATGGATTTGCGAGACCGTGTTGTGAGCAATGCCTTTTGGCGAGAATTCTTCAATAAAATCCTCAAACAGCTTATCTAGGGTCTCAAAATCCCATTTTTCCACCGAGTCGAACCATGTAGCTGCATCATCTTCTCGAGTCAATCCGAATGCCACAAACTGTGTTGCAAAATCTGAAACTTCCTCTGCTCTAATGACTCTTCTAAAAGCCGTTACATGATCTCTCGGATCTTTATCTCCGGAGTATTTTCTGTTTACCCATTTCTGGACTTGGGATGGTCTAACTCGTCGATTGTCTACAAGTCTACCCAGAGACTCTCCCAATCCTTCTCTCGTTATCGTCTTGAAGGGAATCCTGGTGGCTCTCTTCTTGGAATTCCTATAGGAATTCTAGTGTTTGGTGGAGGCATTTGTGGTCCTTCGTTGAACAAATATCCACCTCTTTCTAGTACAGTCTGTGGATTTGTGCTTTCTACAACTCTGTATTCTCGTCCATACTTGTCGACAACTATAGATCTCCATTGACAGTCACTCCGTATGTGTAGACATATAAGAGCTTGTAATCCGTTATCTCTTCTAGGTATGGATATGCACCTATAAAGATTGACCTCATTGTCGTCAATGTATCTATATAGTCCTTCACTCTCATGACCAATCATCCAAACTCTCTCAACAAGATGGATCTTTATCAATTGCAAGTTTGGAAGATCCATTGTGGGAGGATATTCCTCTATCGTCGGATCTCCAAACTTGTGTAAGCTGCGTTTGAATCTAGGGTAGACATGATTTCTGGGCTTAAGAGCTTTTGCTTGGTTCAAGTAGACTTAGTCCACTGTTTTCAAGTGCTTTGGTTAGGGAAAAGTCGAAACTATGTCCAAAACCGCAACCGTTTCGTCACAATTCTCGCAAATTGTCACTTTCAGACACCCCTAACTTCGGATGAATTTTGAGGCCTCAAACCACTTTTTTTTCAAAATTGACCTTAATGGTTGCCATAGACATACATTTAGTTCAGGTTTTGCTCTAAGATCTGTAGAGCCGCTCTCAGGCTACGTTTTGATATAAAAACTTTCCGATCCGATACCGTTTGTGAAAGTTATGGCCAAAATAGTGAAATGCAGTTAGAATGGTCAAAATGAGTCCAAATTCAATTTTAAAAGAGGATTTGGGATCTCTATGACACCGTGAACACTTCTGTATGGTCAAAAGTACAGTTGGACCCTAAAACTGGCCTAGAGACATCCTACGCGTAGGATGTCTATATGCTCAGAATTTAATAAAATTTGGTGCAGAGACTCCCCTTAAGTCCAACAACACAATGGTATGCTCAGAATTGCATTTGGACCTAAAATGGCCTTGAGACATCCTACGTGTAGGATGTCTTTTTGCTCAGAATGACTTGAAATTTTCACCCCAGCTTCTCCTTGATGTGCTGATCACAGTGGTGTGCTCATAGGTTGGTTTTGGAGTCCTAAATCAAGCTGGAGACATCCTACGCGTAGGATGTCTAACTGCTCTGTTTCATCTCAGACTTGCACTGTAGCTTCCCTTGATGTGCTAAACTCACAACTATTTTTACTTTTTGATTCTGACACCTATAGGTTGGTCAAATGATCAAGAATCTGATTCAAAAGCATGATGTCTGTTCTGATGAATTCCCAAGTCAAATCAACTCCAAATTGGACTAAATTTGCCTAGGAGGCTTGCCTAAGGCTATATGACAGCATGGTATGGTCAGAGGAGAATTTTGGTCTCAAAATCATGCAGTAGATGAAGGAGTACGAGCGAAGTGCGACACGAGAGAGAGTGCGAGAAGAAGAGCACGACGATATGGTGAAATCGCTCTACTGTAATGTGTAAGCATAGTGAGTTCTTATTAGGTTTTTACAAAAGAATATGTGTACATACCTGGCGGCCCGCCCACTTACCTAGGCGACCACATTGGGATTTATACCCCAAAAACCTCCACTTAAAGTCCAATGTGGTGCTTTAAGTGTGAGAGAAGCTACTATACAAGCTAATATACAAGAGATGTAGAGAAGTGATGTACTACCCTACACCTAACTGCTTGCGAAAATGCGCAAAGCTCTCTGAGGGAAGTCCTTTTGTAAGTAGATCAGCAGGATTTTCTGTGGTGTAAACTTTGACAAGCTGAGTTGCTTATCCTCGAGCATTTCCCTGATGAAATGATACTTCACATCCACATGCTTTGTCTTTGAGTGATAAACTGGATAGCGAGCCAATTGTATAGCACTTTGACTATCACAATATAACACAGGCATCTCTTCTTTGATTCCCAAATTTGTTACTAGTCGATTAAGCCAAATTGATTCTTTGCATGCCTCTGATGCTGCAACATATTCAGCCTTTGTAGTAGACTGACTAACACAATCTTGTAATCTAGAACGCCATGATATTGCTCCACCAGCCAATGTAAAGACATACCCTGACGTAGACCTTCGGTTGGCACGATATTGCCAATAGGGTAGGGCCAAGAAACAAGTATTTTTTTTTTGAGCAATAGGATTCATGCTGATATCTCTATTCAAGATGCTCTTCTAAGAGCTAAACCACTTGCAGCTGAAGGAACCCCCCCCTACCAGGAACTGTTACAACTACAATAAATTTAGAGGAAGAGCAAGGGGAAATTATAACCAAGGAAATCAACGGAGGGCAGTGTCAGCTGTAGCCACTATAGAGCAGACCTTTCCGAACATCAGATGCTATGGATGCAATAGAATGGACACTATATAAGTCAATGTCCTGAGGGGCAAAATCCCCGAGTTGCTACCGGAACCACTCCTCAGACTCAGATAGGACAAGGAAATAATCAAAGAGATAGAGGCAATAGAGGACGAGGTAGGGGTAGAGAAGCCAAAGCTTATGCTGCAGTAGAGAGCCTACCTTGCTGGATGAGGAAGATGAAAGAGTTACTCTTTTTGCCGCCATTGATAACCCTGGAGCTCGACAAATGCTGTCATCCAAACCATTGCAAACAGAGAAGGTGAAAAATTTGAACTACTATAGATTGTGGCACCACACACTTTTTTCTCTCCCCTAAATGTTTGGAAACTTAAATTGAACCAATATTCCACCAAGAAATTAGTGGTAGAACTAGCAAATGGGAAAGAGGTTCTATCTCAATTCACAGTTGGGGAAGTTTAGGTTGAATTAGGGGGAACCCTGACTTCATCTTACTTTCGGACTTTACCAGTAGGGATCTATGATGGCATTATAGGAATGGATTGGTTAATAAAAAATCAACAACCCAATTCATTGTGCTCAAGGGAACTTAACGTTCAAAAATCACTTAGGTGAAGAAACATTAGTACAAGGATTAAATGGGAAGCCTAAGGCTCATTTAGTTAAGGCTAGTCGACTGCTGAAGGGTTTTACGTAAAGGGGCAACAGATCTTTGTAGTAAAACTTAATAAGGCAGATGATTCAAGGGACAACACAACTCCAGAATGGGTTAAGGAATTTTCAGATATGTTTCCGGAAGATCTCTCAAATTTACCTCCTCCAAGGGATATAGACCACGAAATAGAAACCTTTCCAGGTAGTGAACCAATTTCAAAAAGACCCTACAAAATGTCCCTCCTTGAAGCTATTGAATTAAAAGAACAGCTTCGTCAGCTTATTGAACAGGGATTCATAAGACCAAGCATTCACCTTGGGGAGCGCCAGTTCTATTTCAAAAGAAGAAGGATGGATCTTTACGTCTCTGCATCGATTATAGGGGCTTAACCAGGTATCATTAAAGAATAAGTACCCTATTCCTCGCATCGATGAATTGCTTGATAGATTACATGGAGCCAAGGTATTCACAAAAATTGATCTTAGATCAGGTTACCATCAAATCCGGATTAAGGAGGCAGATATTTACAAAACTGCTTTCAACACCCGATATGGGCATTATGAGTTCATCGTGATGCCTTTTGGTCTTACGAATGCTCCACCAACTTTTAACCGTCTCATGCAGGATATATTCAGAGAATATCTGGATGATTTTGTGTGGGTGTTTTTCGATGATATCTTGGTATATTCCAAGGATGAAAAAGAGCATGAGGGCCATGTACGTAAAAGTACTTCATCTTCTACACCAACATCAGCTATATGCCAAGATGAGTAAATGTGTGTTTTTCATGCCTGAAGTTAGTTATCTTGGTTTTATAATAAACCCTGAGGATTTTCAGTAGACCCCCAAAAAGATTAAGGATATAATAGACTGGCCACAACCCAAAACGGTTAGTGAGATTCGAGGATTTTTGGGCATTACAGGATGGTATAGAATCTTCGTCAAAGACTATGCACTTATCGCCGCACCCTTGATGCAGCTACTTAAAAAGACAGCCAAACTTACATGGGGAAAAGAACAGGAGGATTGAACTAAAACAATATCTCACATCAGCCCCTGTACTCAAACTTCATGACTTCACTCAAGAGTTTGAAGTAGTAACTGATGCCAGCGGTCTTGCTATAGGAGGAGTTTTAAACCAAGAAGGCAGACCAGTCGCCTGTACTTCACGAAAATTAAGAATCCACGAGCTGAATTATCCAACTCATGATCTGGAACTCGTAGCTGTCATCGATGCTCTAAAACTCTGGAGGCACTATCTTCTAGGGGGGAAGTTCTAGTTAATCACCGATCATCAGAGTTTAAAATGGATTTTCTCACAAGCAACACTCAACTTGAGGCAGAGAAGATGGATAGAACTCTTACAGGAATATGAATTTGAATAAAAATATCTTCTAGGGGGAAGTTCTAGTTAAACACCGATCATCAGAGTTTAAAATGGATTTTCTCACAAGCAACACTCAACATGAGGCAGAGAAGATGGATAGAACTCTACAGGAATATGAATTTGAAATAAAATATAAACCAGGGAAAGAGAATGTGGTTGCTGACGCTCTTTAGCCGTAAGGTTTTTCTTGGGGCTATTTCCACAGTTGACAATCCAATCCTCAACAAGGTTAAGGAAGCTTCCCTGGAAGATAAGGGTTATCAAGAACTTCTACAGGTTATCAATCAACAGGACCTAAATGAAGAAAGAGAAAGACCAAATCAAGGATTATTCACTTGAGGATGGGTTTCACTATAATAAGTATCGGCTTTACATTCCTAAAAATACAAAAATTAAAGGAGTTAATCCTTTATGAAGGACACAACGCTCCATCGTTGTCAGCCATCCTGGCAATGCAAAGACCCTTAATGCCATAATAAAAAGCTATTTTCTGGCAAGGAATGAAAGGAGATATACTTCGCTACATCAGACAATGTCTTTCCTTTAAGAGGATTAAGGCTGAACGAGTAATGGATGCCAGGAAACTTGAAACCTCCTGGGACATTCCTCAAATGAGTGGGAACTCATTAGCATGGACTTTGTAACATGCCTTCCCACTGTTCAAGGGGGTTTACGTGCTCCTTTTTGGTGTAGTGGATAAGGACTGACAAGTCTCCCGTTTGATGCCTGTAACAAACTTGGTTTCAGGGTATAGTTGAGTTAAAAAAACCGGGTTTTCACACAATTTAGGATGTGAAATGTTGTGCAAGGACAGGTTAAAGATGGAATTGATATTCCAAAAAAATGTCGAGTTTTTTTCAGCTCATGAGACAACTTTCTATACATATATGCACCTCAAAATCCATTTTGAAACTCTTGACATAATTCAAGGAAAATGGTCACTTAACAGACATAAAAGTGTCCCATTACCAACCTAGTGCTAATTAGTACTAGGATCTCTATGTGGATTATGGAGTTGCAAGAGTTCCAATACTCTTTCAAGTAGAAGATAGTGTGCGTGCACAATTGGCAGGGGACCTCACTTATAGGGTACATGAGAAGGAGATTAAGGTGCCTGAAGTAAAAAACCCTACTATTGCCACCACTTAAAAGTATTCCTAATGCTTTTACCTTGTTCTTTGATAGAGCTTTTCGATGAGTCAAGGGGAGGGATAGTGTTGCTCAACCAAGTGGAGAGGTTGTCATGAAAGAGAAGGTCAATCTACCAGGTTCAACTAGCAACAATGAAGCTAAATACGACACACTACTTCATGGTTTAAAGATGTGCATTGGCAAAGGTATACAACATCTCATGGTAAAGGGGGATGCACTTCTCATTGTGAAGCAGATTTTAGGTATTTGGACATGCAATATTGAAAGCTTAAGGACAAAATTTCATGCCATTTATAGGTTGTTTAATCAGTTTGAGGAAGTGTGTGGGACGCATGTCTAACCTCACCATCCTATCTTATTGCAGTATTGACGAGAACCACGATTAATTTGTCAAACCATGGGACGAAGCTGACTCGACTAGTGCATAGAGGCTACAACAGGTTTTCAATCTCTTGGAAAACAACAACAACAACTCGCATCTAACTTAAGCTACACTCAAGTGACTGAAATCACCAAAAGCCAATCGCTCATCGGCAAGCAAATCACATCCGTTACAGCATCAAATGACATCCAAACGTATGAAACTTCTAGGACAAGTTTATAAGACCTAAGCACACATGCCTATGGTCTCAAACCCCACTTTAGGTCAAGTTCCAAAATCGTGATTATTAACAACAGTGGATTTTTGACCTAGTCTTTTTTGACCCAGAATGCATCTAAATGCTTAGCAATGATGCCCCAATATACCCGCCCTATGCTTAGTTTTATATTTAAAAGTGTAAATTTCTAGTTATGATGAAATTAGGCCGCGGGTCGGCGACGCCAAAAGCTACGAAATACTGTGAATGTCTTACGTCAATGCGTAGAGCTTTTACCTACGGTTGCAATGCCACAAACGCAATCGCAATGTGACAACCAGAGAGGGAGTAGGAAGCGCGAGAAGAAGAGAAGTGAGCGGTGTTAGCTCACGCTGTGTATTTCTTATCCAAAACTTATAACAAACTTACAAAAATTGGCTTTTATACCTTAGCCAAGGTTTTTGGGTGTCAAAACTAATAATCTGGTGTTCTATCAAAGCTTGGTGATGACTGGCTGATACAATCTAGAAGCTTGTAGCCTCGGCTCATTAATTACAGAGTTTATCCGAGAAAATATGAGTTACAATATTCCCAATTTATCAAAATAATAAATGTTTTACAAAGAGAACAACGAAAAATGGTGTCCGTGTTAGCTTGCTGCTAACATTCCCCCCCTCCTTGCATGTGTCGTCCCTTGACACAACTTTATGGGCTGAAATAGTCTTCGGGTTGACGACTCGCGAGGTGGTCTTTAAGCACGTCCAGTGCCTTCTGGTATCTGATTCTTCGTTCTTTGTCGGGAACTTGCAGAAATTGAATTGTTACTTGATTCTTTAGCTCCACAGATGAGTATCCTACAAACCTCGATGTTAGGTTGCTGATCACTGATGCAAATATCTTCGTTCGCTAGGTGAAGAATCCAGTGTAGAAAGCTTCTTCAAAGGCCAGCATATTATCCGATGGCAAGAACATGCATCTGGCATAGAATCTGTAAAGGACCTCTTCTAAAGGTTGCCCGCTTAGGTCGTAGCATAAGCCTTTGTTTCCTTCTAAGAATGATAGCCATGGGGCTCTTGTTTGCTCAGGATCATTAAAAACTTCTATACTTGTTAGCAACATTCTGTAGATTTTATACAACATGGCACATGAGAGATCTGGCAGGCTCTTGAAGAAAAGACATGGCGCCCGTTAGCGTTTTAACCATGTATTCCTCTGTCGCTTGGCCTCTCTTTGGAGTTGGTAGCCTGGGAAAGTTGAGCCAAGTTGGCCTCTTCTTTTGCAGTGCTTCATGCACTTTCCATGTCCTTACTCTGGGTACATAACAGAAGGTTGGACGTCTTTGAAGGGCTGTAGGTGCTCTTGTGAACAGAATCAGGTATCTCAGATTCTTGTTCAGCCAGCTTAACCTCCACTTTGGGTGGTATTTATCTGCGCCATCTTCTTGCATATCCTTGTACAACCTTTATTTCACCCGTAATAGTTCTACTTTGATGAGAGGGTACGATAGGGATTGTTGGTGCCATTGAGTGTTGATTTGATTGGGAGTGAGTTGAGTGAAATTGACAAAGTGTAAAACTCTTAACTCCCAATCCATTGCAGCTTTTCACTACTCATCCACCTCTAGGGTGATCTTCTCCTTCAGTCCGTCTTCTTCACCTTTTGACAGACAGCTGGACCATTGGCACTGTGTTTACATTTGTGATGTGAACCTGAAAATCCTCATCACCACTCGGCTCTGCTGTGGATTGTGTCTCAAACTCAGCAAATGAGACTGAGGGTATGTCTATCTGTGGAGGCTGTAAAGTGCTTGCTTCTTCCTGCATGTCTGGTTTTCCATCTCTGAGGAGTTGATTAATTCGCTTTAGTTCTGCTATCTCCTTTAGAAGCTCCTCCTCTCTTTGAACCCGCATCAGTGCCAGGTCCCTACGCTGTGATTGTTTTAACTTTAATTTGGATTCTAGGTCTTTGTTTTTCTTTTCAAGTTCCACTTCGTCAGTTCTTTTGATCGAGGCCACGGCTGGGTTTTCTTTTATTTGGCGTAAGAAAATGGCCTGATCATCGATCCTCTGTTCAAAATACTGCAGAGAAGCATTGGCAACATCTAATTGCACCTGAATTTTTTGAGCTGACAGAGATGTCGTAAGAAGTTCATTTGTAACTTCTGTCAGTTGCTCATCTTTTGCTTTGCAGGAATTGGACAGTTTGGTGAGTAGATCACCTAACTCCTCCATTTCTTTTTGTTGCCTATCTCTAGCTAACTGATGTTGTTCCGCTTCTGCCTTCATCTCTTGCACCTGCCTTTGAAGATCGGTGATGACAGTCATCCTGTCTGCTAACTCTTCTTGGAGAGCGTCGATCACCATCTCAAGTTCTTTGGCCTTGGTGCTACAGTTTAGTGCTACTGAGTGGAGTCTCTCCGTCATTTCCTACATCTGCCGTGCATATTCATTGACTTGGACGATTACCTCATTGTTTGATTGCCACTCCTCCTGTCGTGCCAACTGGGATGTGCTTGCAGCCTCATGTGTGGCTTCTTGTTGCGTCGTAACTACTCATGGCTCTTGTGTAGAGGTAGATGGTCGATCTTCTTCTTGGGTATCCTGAGGCTTTGATGCCTATGCAGTTTCTGGTTGAGTGAAAGTAGATGGTGTTGGATCAAACCTTGCTGTCTCTTTAGGTGCCGCCCTTTCTTCTTTCTTTGGCTCAGGTTCTGGCTCATGTGCAGTGGTAGACTCCTTTTCTGCATCTGCTTCTTTATCAGTCTCTTTTTCACATTTACTTGCCTATTTCTCTTCTGGCTTTTGAGTATCTTCTGTTGCCTCCTCCTGTTCCGGCTCGGCTTCTTTTTCTTTTTTTCTGTCGGGGTGGTCAGCCTCTTGTGCAAATTCTGTTTGTTGGGTGGACTCAGAAGCTTTCTCTTTCTCAGGCTCTACTTCTTCATTGGTGTCTTTTCCTGCAGGTGACGGTGATGGCTGGATGGTCTTGTTGTTCTGTATGCGGTGAGATGGGTCGGGGAGATCCGTGACTTTGCTCTTGGCTAGCCTTTTCCTCGGCTGCCTTTGGTCTTCCGCTTTTTTGGCTTTCTTTGCAGTTTCTTCTTCCTCCTTCAGCTTTAGAGCTTTAACCTCTTGGTACATTCTTTCTAAATGCTCTGTTGGATCATCCACATCTTTTCTTGTATGATGCTTTGTTCGAGGGCCTTTCAGTCCTGCACGTACCCATTTTTGGGTCCTTCCCTTGTGCTTGCCTACTGCGCTGGTACGCCTATTTCTCTCTTTCAAAGCGTGTTTGTTTTTGAGCTGGCTCTTCTTGGTGTGCGGCCACAACTTTCCTTTTCATCTCTTCTCTCTGAGCTCTCTTTTCTTCGTTGTCAGAGCTCTCACTGCTGTGCCATTCCGGCGAGCTATCAGCTGACTCATCATCAGATTTATATGATCTTTTACCTGACCTTGTAGCTCGTGGAGAGGTTGTGCTGCCAATATCCATGTATTTTGATCAGGGACTATTCAAGTCAAGACCTCTGGTGCACCCAAGTACGTGATTCCACCTTCCTTCTTGGTGCCCTTCAAGGTTGTCAAGACATATTGTGCGTGGTCCACTGGTTGCCTTGTCGTTGAGACTGGAGAACCTGAGTGAATGTGGTGGCCACGTCGTGATTTGGTGTAGTGTACCTTGGTGGCCTTTTTGCCAGAAATGGAAGTGTTGGTGGTACAAACGGGCTGGCTCTTCCACCTGTTTGTGGATAAGATCGGCAAATGTACCCGCGTCTGTATCTTTGGTAAATGTGCCTGCGGTTTCCTGTCTCTTGCCCGCATGGTCATTCCTTCAGTGGGTAGTCCATGTGCCTCTGCCACTATCTCTTTTGTGATCACTACTTTGACCTTGTTCCCTTGGGTGTCTGATATATGTGTGGTTCCGTCTTCTTTGATGGTGGATAGAAGCTCGTAAGCTTTCGGAAAGTCCACTCTGCAAGGCTCTTGTTCATAGAAATGCCTGAGCCCCAACCTGCGGTTAGTCTCTTTTATCTCTGGCTTGACAGCTACATCATAGAATTCTTTTGGCAGGAGTTGCAACTCCACCTGATGCCCCTCTTCACTCTTGAACCTGCCAGTGAAGACCGTAGTGTGGTGCTCTTCTAACTATTCTCTGAAAAGGTAGGATGCCTTTGTTGCTTTGATTGACTCGGGGTCTAGTTGATACGCGCGTAGTTCTTGTAGTTTCTGTTTTTGGTTTAGATTCTTCTTGGCCCTCTTTGCTGCTTGCATTGCTCCTGTTCAGTGAATAGAGTGCAAAGCTAGTAGATTTGTCGAAATTTTCTCTTAAATGTCCTTTAGGCTGAAATGCTGACAATTTGGTCCAATTTTGCTTCAAATCAATTTTTTTGAACAAGCAAAGATGAATAAAAACATGCAAGGAACTTTTAAAACTGCATGGTCGGTGAGGAAAATTTTCAACTATTTGCAAACTTGGCTTTATAGGCTTGAAGTACATACCAAATACATGCTCTGAGTGAAATATGGGCTCATTTGGATGCACAGGGTGAAAATGATACCAGATTTTGGCTTTAGGTCTCTGAAACAGTAGATGTAAAGGAAATTTAAGATTTTGAACTCCAAATTGATTCAAAATTGGCTAGTGGGCTTATCACATCATCTACTTTGGATGTATGATGACAAAATATCCAAATTCCCTAAATTTGATCAGAAAGTAAATAATCACAATTATTAACTTTTCTTTTCAAATTGACATTTTTTGGTACAAATTGGTTCTACGCATTGTATGGACCTTGGTTATGAGATATGAAGTGATTTGGATCAAGAAAAGTTGTCCATAACCCAAATTTTGGCTTGCAAAGACTTCTTTGCATTTTTTGATAATTTTACAAGTAATGGGTGGTCATTTTGGCTCATACTTGATTTTTGGCATGTAATAGGTGTGTACACATGATAGGTGAGATGATTTGACAATTTCCAAGCAAAACTGATGCAAAAGTAAATAATCGTGATTATTTACAAAAGTGATAATCGCAGTATGGCATCAAGACCATAGACAAGGTTAAAGGGTGTAACATTTAGAGCTGTTTTGAATGAAACTCGATAAGCCCATAGAGAAGCATGGAGATTCATTTCCTAGTTTGTCCTTCCTGAACTAACCACTTTAGTCAGCACCAAGCTAAGAATTTTATTCGTATGCTCACCTTGTCCGTTTTCTTGTGGGTGATAGGGAGCTGATTTGTTATGGATGACCATAAACTCATTAAGCAAATACTCTATTACCTCATTGAGGAAATGAGTTCCCCAATCACTTATCTTTGATCTTCATGGCCGTTAATTGCCCTAGTTTGGCATGAGAAGTCCACAAAAGATCTTTTATGTTTCTATCTTCCCAACAATAGACTCCGATCCTAGGATTATCCATACTAAGCCGTTTCAAAGGCTTCAAGTCTACTTGATCGTATCCCTCAAATTCTAAAGCTGGTGGTCCTTCTTTTGCTGACATATCTCGGATTACAGTGTTTACTTTTAACCCCCATTTGTCTATCATGTCAGGGTTTTTGACCTGTAAATACTGAGTTTCATTTTGATTCATATACATTTTTCCTTGTTTGTTTGCCCTAACCTCTTCTTCGAACTCAATACCATGGTCATCAATGCGAATAGTATACTCGTCGTTAGGGTCCAAGTAAACCTGGGCTCCATGACAGTTAGTCTTGTTAAAAGATAGTATATAGCTTATAGCACACTGTCATTCCGGTTTTCGAGTGAGTCGAGTAAGAAGACATTTTTGATGTTGAGTCTGAAAAAGTTTCTGAGACTTCTTCAGGAATTGTGTGCAAGGAATTGCCTTGATTCATGCTTTCTTCGGTAGATACTCTACTGGAGGTTTCTCCGAGTATGCCCTGATTTCCTAGTACACGACCAGATCTAAGGTTCATATAGATTTATGAAGCCCTAGATAGAGTACTCACCTTTGGATTGACTTGTCATCAATTTCCACTTGATTCAATTGTAACTTTCTATCAAGCCACTGATTCCTTGTCTGCAACCTGAGTCCTGTACAAACTTGATCAAGTTAGCTATTCTTCTATAAAGAGAGTAGAGTTTTTGCTATTCTCATGATTGGTCTTTGTGTATCACTTCAAATCGAGCTATGAGAGTCAAAATTTGACTTTCAAATTCGACTTTAGCAAAAAATCAAAGGTCTAATCTGCAACCTGTAAACTGAGTGTACATGTACAAAATAAAGATTCTGATTTACTTGCACAACAAGCACTTAGATGTGTTGAGAAATATGTGCAAGTCATCATAGTGGCACCAGCTGTCAAGCAACCAAGTTATCAGGGATTGGAGTCATTGGCTCCCATTATTGGATACATTTTGGAGCGCGAGTTTCCACAAGACTTCACAAAAGCTCAGAGGAGGATACTCATGAAGAAGGCAAGTTTCTATCTCTTCCTAGAAGGATCCCTCTATCAAAGAGGGAAGGATCAAGTGCACAGAAGAGTACCAACTATTGAGGAAATTCCAACCAGTTTAAGAGGTTTGCATGAAGAGGCATGTGGTGGTCATTTTGTCCAAGAATTAACTGTGAAGAAGATTTTGCTTGCGGGGTACTATGAATGGCTTATGTCAATGCGTAGAGCAATTACCCGCGGTTGCAATGCAACAAACACAATCGCAATGTGACAACCGGAGAGGGAGTAGTAGGAAGTGCGATAAGGAGAGAAGTGAGCGCCGTTAGCTCACACTGTATTTTTGTTATCCAAAAACTTACAAAAATTGGCATTTATACCTTAGCCAAGGTTTTTGGGTGGTCAAAACTAATAATCTGGAGTTCTACCAAAGCTGGGTGATGACTGGCTGATACAATCTGGAAACTTATAGCCCCAGCTCATTAATTACAGAGTTTATCCGAGAAAATAGGAGTTACAATATTCCCAATTTATCAAAATAATAAATGTTTTACAAAGAGAACTCCAAAAAATGGTGTCCGTGTTTAGCTTGCTGCTAACAAAGTGCAACTATATCATATTCCTAGGAAATAAAATAAAGATGTTGATTTACTTGCACAACAAGCAATTACATGTGTTGAAAAATAAGTGCAAGTCATCATGGTGGCACCAGCTGTCAAGCAACCAATATACTAGGGATTGGAGTCATTGGCTCCCATTATTGGCTACATTTTGGAGGGCGAGTTTCCACAAGACTTCACAAAAGCTCAGAAGAGGAGACTCATGAAGAAGGCAAGTTTCTATCTCTTCCTAGAAGGATCCCTCTATCAAAGAGGAAAGGATCAAGTGTGCAGAAGAGTACCAACTATTGAGGAAATTCTAGCCATTTTAAAAGGTTTGCATGAAGAGGCATGTGGTGGTCATTTTGCTCAAGAATTAGTTGTGAAGAAGATTTTGCTTGCGGGGTATGTTTGGCCAAGCTTGCATGTGGATGTCCAACATTGGTGTAAAAGCTGTCACAACTGTCAAGCAAATGGAAATAAAAGGTTGGTGCATGGCCCAAGGAAAATAGTGCTTACAAATGGACCCTTTGAAAAATGGGGCATTGATGCTATAGGTCCTCTTCATAGAACAAAAAATGGTAAACTCTACATTTCAGTGGCTGTAGATTACATGACTAGGTGGGTAGAGGCTCAAAGTGTGGCAAGGGTAAATGGGAAAACAGTGAGCAGGTTTGTCTACACTAATATTTGTTGTAGATTTGACACACCTCTAGAGATTGTTTCGGATAATGGTCCAGGGTGCAAGAAGGGTTTACTCACGGAAGTTTGTGAAGAGCTTCATATTCTACATCGTCATAGCATACCCTACTATCCACAGTCAAATGGTTTGGTGAAGAAGGCTAATGGTGTCATTGCAGGCATCATTAGAAAGATGGTGCAAAACAAAACAAAGTTATGGGATGACTTCTTGGATGGTGCCTTGTGGGCATATCGAACCACATATAGGGAGGCAATAGAGTTCACGCCATTTCACTTGGTGTATGGTCAAGAGGCTTTGCAGCCTATTGAGCTCAACATCCCAACAATACCGCTTCATGGCAGAGGTGCACAAGATGATCAAGAGGTATGGATGGATTGACTTACTACACTAATGGAGCTTGAGTGGAAAAGAGAAGCAGCTTACGAGTGCTACAAAAGAAAATTTACACAAGCAAAGGAGAAGCTTGATAAGAAACTCAAGGAAAAAGGTATGAAGGAGGGAGAGCTTGTGCTAAGGTATGACAATCGACTTGACAATCGTTTTGATGCCAAGTTTGAAACTAGATGGCAAGGGCCATACATAGTGAAGAAGGCATTCAATTCAAGTTACTATCAGCTTATGGACTTGAATGGTAAAGAGCACTCCAGGAAGGTAAATGGGTATCGCTTGAAGCCCTATTTGAGTCGCCTTCTATCAAAGGATCTACCGAAGGGCTGTCAAAAAGCGACTATCTCATGTAAGTTTTGCTGCATGAAGCATCAGTGTGACAAAAAACCACACCATGAAAATCATGTCAAGGGACCAGATATCATAGAGGACTCAAAAGCATTCTCTTTGAAAAAGATGCTTTATGATGGTACATGAATATACCATCATCCTGGGGGAGGACTAATGATAGCCGTTTTTTGGCTCTCTGTAATTGCCATAGTGACCTACCTCACCCTACCAAAATCACATAAACACTCTGGGTATCCCTACCTTTTCATTGTACATAGGCGTGCGTGAGTTTGGGGACTTTCCCCATATCTCCTTTAATAAAAAAATTTTATGGCCCATTTGTGAGTAAATATTTCATTGTACATAGGACCTAAATATAGGGAATTTTCATAATTATTTTGGTATTTATTTAAATATTTCTACCTAGGTGTGCGTTATTTTCCTATGTATGCTATGTACATTGACTCACCATTACCACAATTTTTCTTATCATTTTGCATACTCTTTATTCCATATAGAAATTTTTTCATGCAAGCTTCTCTTATTTTTGGGTGAGAATCCACTCCAAGGAAAAACCTCAAAAATACCTTTCACCATCAGTCATTGCCTTTTATAAATTCCTATTTCCTAGAGGTATTTTTTCTTATCCCTTGTAAATAAATATACTTCAATAAAAAAAATGAGGTCTCCTCATTTTATTCCTTATATTTTCATATATCTCTTTTTTCAATTTTTTTTTTTATATATAGCTGACACTATTCTAGATTCCATAAATTGTTTATATATACTAGCCTATTTTTTTCCATCATATACATGTATTATATTTATGCATAATCCACAACCATGCATATTTTCAAACCCCTAAGAATCAATTAGGTCATGATCTAATGCAAGGAGGGGCTCATCTTTGGAGCCAGATGCAAATTCAACTAATGGGGGGCCATCGAAGACATTTTTGTGAAAAACAATAGGCATTTTGGTAGGATTTTTGATATCCATCTCCACTCCAAATTTGAAGTGGTGGTTAGAAGAAAAAATGTAAAACAAGAGCTGAATAATCACCTCAAAAATTTGCATAATTCTTGGAGCTACCACTGGTGAGGTATGGTTTTTTGATTGGACCCCAGTTTGCCCACTTTTCTCACAAGTAGTCCATAGTCTTCTCTCATCTCTTTCCACACTTCTACTTACACACACACACACACACACACACACACACACACACACACACACACACACACACATTCCTCTCAATCCCTCACTCAAACCTGCACCTCCCATGATTTCCCTCACCTTCTTCACCATTAACTTACCCTCTTACTTCCGTAGCTCTATATGAGCTCTACATGTACATACACCATCTCTATGTCTCTCTCTATTATATCCAAAGTACAACTCCATCTTATCCCTCTATATATACATAAATTCATCATGTAAACCATGCTTAACCTCTGCAAATTGAGAGATCTTATAAGTCGAATTTCCATTTTCATCACGATAATTAACCTTGGCGGCGGTGGCATAAAGAAGAGAAGAAGAACAAGAGGATCGATAGTCATTTTGAGAACCTACACAAGTAAGTCCAAAACTTCTTCAAGCTTCACCATCACAAGGATTTTCTACCTCATTCTACCCATTGTACATATATAATTAACTTTCTAGTGATTACTAACACTAACCACTAACATACTAACACAAAAATAGCCATTGACCTAACCATAAAAGACATTTCAGCCCAAGATATGTGCATAGTAACTCTCTCTCTCTCTCTCTCTCTCTCCTTCCTCTCTCTCTCTCTCTCTCTCCTTCCTTAAACTCTACTTTCACCTTATCTACCATCAATAATGCTCTCTTTTGAGCCCACATCCATGACTCAAGCAGACAAAGAAGGCCCGCAATGTTTTGATATTCAGAAAAAATCATAATCCTTATTTGTTAGCTTGTAAATTATGATTTCTAAATAATCTTAATGAGAGTCTCCAACCTATATATAGGCCCCTCTCCTTTTTGTAGAACAACCTCCAATATCTCAGATAGCATCCAAACACTCTATGCGTGAGGAGAGACTTAGGCGTAGCAACCACTTTGTGAGCTCCACTTTTAGTGTGAGAGAAGCTCTCAAGCTACACATTGCAAGTGAGAGAGCGTGAGTTATAAAATCTCAAAACCACTATTGTATATATCTCTCCATCATCAATAAATTGAGGTTTGGTGCATAAAAGGCGTGATTCAACGTTCAAATCTTCGTCCTTCCACTTGTGCCATACGGTTCAAGGTGACTTGTGTATTTTGAGTTTCTATCGTTTGATCTTGCTTTAGAAAGTGTTTTAGTGTGCTTGAATTGCCAATTTTGTCCATTGTAAGAGGGTATTGTGGTGAGAGGTCTCCCACACCCTAAGAAAGTGTGTGTGTGTGTGTGTTGGAAATGTTTAGCATTCACTAAGCATTGAGTTAGTTTTGTACAAGCTCTACGATAGAATCATAACGAGCCATCTCCATTTGCAAGTAACAAATAAGGTATTATGCAAGATCCAATCCTCTCTCTCTTCCCTTTTCTCTAGCTCTCTTTGGTCCACTTTGTGTGTGTCTTGGTGTGAGGTTGCTTGTGTGTGTGTTTTGTGGTGCATCTTCTTGGTTGTGAAAAAATCTCCCTTACATCCTAGTTCGCATACCATAACTAGGTGGTTGCCCTATCTTGTTGGTGTTTGGATGTGGGTTTGTTGTTGTGTTGTGCTTGTGGTTGCCCCAGTCCCAATTGAGCAGCACGGGAGCCTTGAGGGGTGTTTAGAGGTTTCCTCTCTTGTTGCCCGCCCCGGACTGCCTCACTATGTGAGTGATACTTTGTATTATACACTCTTTTATAGGGTTGATGTGGAGTTGCAGCTCTATGGCTACACAAATGCAGATTGGACAGTCTACCAATTGCTTCATGTTTTCACTTGGGAGTGATGCTATCATAGGGAGAAACAAGAAGCAACCTATGCTTGCACTTTCAAGTATAGAGGTAGAGTACAGGGGGTGACGTAGTGGCGGCATGTGAGGTAGCATGGTTAGTATTTCTACTTCACAACTTTGGAGTGCAGGTACAGAGGCCGGTTGTCATCTATTATGACAAACTCATCAACATACAGTTGTCACCAAACCTAGTGCTTCATGCTAAGACAAAGCACATTGAGATGATTCCTTGGTGGATACACATATATTTGCCAGTGATATTACATCTATAATACACCGAGTTGGTCTACCTATCGGAGTGATGGCACACTTTTCTACTCACCTCACTCACTAGTAGTTTACATTAGACCATTGTACTAATTCCCTTGTTATGTTGTATGGTTCTTATGTTTTGTAGACCTCTTGTCTTGAGTTAGTGAAGAAGAAGAAGTATAGACTTCTGCCTCCATCTTTCTGTGTGTGTGCACGTGCTAGCAAGAGCTCAAACTCTCTCCTTCTCTATCTCTTGACAAGGAGGAGGTCAAAAAAGGTAACGAAATCAAATTTTGGGCTATCCAAGAGCATTACCTAGATGATTCAAGTAAAAGAAAGCAAACAATTGGTAAGAATCTTGTCTTCTATGGAGAGGATGTTGATGGATTTATTGGCATCTTCTCTAATATGGACAAGGATTTTGAGCCAAAGGTGGTCTTTAATCATCCCTCTGGGAGGGATCTTGGAGTAAAGATTAAGTGGGATGATTAATATATTGCTATAATCAACATGTATGATCCCTTCTTAGCAAAGGAAAGAGCTAAACTGTGGGAGCACCTAAAAGATATTCATATTGAAGGCAAATGGCTCTTGGTGGTGGGTGACTTTAATATTGTGGAGAAAATAAGAGACATAACTGGTGCTTCAAACATGTTAACTGGATCTGAAAGATCCAAATGAATAAGCCTTTGTGAGAAATGGGCATTGGTGGACATGTGAGAGAGAGGTAGGCCCATGGAGTAACATGTTGAGGTTCACATACATCAGTCTACAATATGCTAGTATGGCTGCCCACATGGCTTGACTAGAAGGTAGTTACTTCACAGTGTTTGTCAGATCACCTATCATTAAGTATAGAATTTAAGAAAACCAAAGGAGAATAACACTACCCTCAAGGGTCTAAGAAGTTACTTCCAACAGGGGTTGACCTCTGTGAAGGCCCTCTCTTCAAAAGCCTAGCACTCGAAGCTTTGAGCAAGCTTCAGAAAGATGTGGAACTTGGAAGCCATAGGGCATGGGATATTTTTGCCAAGAATATTAAAAAAGAAATCAAAACTACAAGCCCCAAAAGAAAGAAGTAACAAGAGAGGAACAACTTAAACAGCTTGATGAGAGGTTGAGATTTTAACCACCACAAAACAAGAAGGGTCCATCTTAGAGGCCGAGCACAGAAGATGGCTAGAATCTAGAGCAAAATTAACCGGTCACCAACTAGACGATGAAGGCTTGAATCCTTTCTAGGGAAACCTTTCAAGGGGATATTCAAGGGTTGTCTCTACCTAACAATGACAAACTTTTGTAGAGCTTTTTGTAGGTAGCTCCCTAATTTTCCTTAAAGCTTGCCGTTGAGGTTAGCATGAAGGCTCTGGAAATTGTGCAAGCGTATGCCTTAGCTTTAGGGTCCAAATCAAAATTGATCTCTCAGTTTGAGAACAAATCGTTTGATCTGTCTATGTGGACTGATGAGATAGTGTAAAAAGGGAAGATATTCTGGCACCTGGGAGCTTCTCGAGAGGTGGAGGTAACTCACAAAAAAATATTATTATGGGTTATGGAGAAATTAAGGAATAAAATGCACAGGTGGGAGTATGTGCTTCTCCCCTTTTCAAGAAGATTGAAGGTCAGAGAAGAGTGAAGGTCAGAGGCGGATGCACAAGATGCGAAGGTGGGAGTATGTGCTTCTCCCCTTTTCGAGAAGAGTGAAGGTAAGAGGAGGATGCACAAAGCACACCCGGTGGCTTCTACAACAAGACTATACACAATAGCCTCATCATGAGAGGTACACAATAGGGGCACCACCTAGCTTGGAATGCAGCTAGGACGCATGGTAGGGGGGTTGACACATAGCACAAGGAAGATGTGAGAGAAGGAGAGAGAGGGATAGGAAGAGACCATTAGAGTTTCATTAATGTAGGCTTCATGAACACCATACACAAGGAAGATGTGAGAAAAGGAGAGAGAGGGAGAGGAAGAGATCATTAGAGATTCATTAATATAGGCTTCATAAACACCATACAAACATTCACAAGGGGAATTTCACATAATCAACATCTCACAAGATCATGTGTGCATGGTAACTCAAACCTCTTAGCCATTAAGAAACCAAAACGAAGGACCATAGCCAATACTATGCCATAGAAGAACTATGTATGCGTAGAGGTGCATACATAAGGATGTACATATGAGAGCGTGAGTGCTAGAGCTTGTTTATGTGTGTGTGTCAAAGCTTGATCATGTAAAAGATTTGAGTCCCTGTTTACAAAAGAGAAGGCCTCCTTTTATAGGCCAAGAGAGTGATTAGGAAAGAGATAATGAGCAAGAGGAGTTATTACATAGTAACCTCTGCTAGAGGGATTCCCCCAATGAGAGAGCTTTGTGTGCCTTTCTTATTGACCAATTTTCTCATAATCGCCTTCATCATGACAAGCTTTGTCTCTATGCCACCTTCCATAGCCCTAGTCCAAGAGCTTCCTTATAATATTTGAGAGAATCTTGCTAAAATATGAGAAAATCGAGCAATAATGGAGAGAAACCTATAAGAAATTATGTGTGTCGAGTTGGATAATCATGACTTCTTCTCATGTGTTTAGATAGGCTCCACCATGTTGTCCATATCTCCTAAATCGTAGCTTTAAAAATTATAAACAAATAGGAGCAAAAAGATCAGCTCAATACCTACAACTTTTTTGTTGAAAAAATTTTCCAGTTCGAAATGGAAAAAATAGATAAAATTCCCACAAAAATACGTTTCTGTCTTTTCTCTTCCAAAAGACTTTTCTATTCCAAAAGTCTTCTAGGTGGTTTCCTCTTGACTTCATGTGCAAGCCTTGTGCCTACAAGTGAAATATGATTGAATTTGATAATATTTTATTGACTCCAACTCTATAATGCATAAGATTCTCCTTCCTTTCACTATTGACTCTTATCCTTCACATGTAGTGACGGTCAGGTAGTGACCGTCAGATAGAATCAACATCCAACAATTTTTTTCTTTTTCATAGGGTTTGTTCCTACCTCTTCCTTATTTGCGATATCCAAATGTGTCAAAACTATAGCTATGTAAAAAATATATACATAAAGTTTTTGTGGTTTTCATGCATCATGTCCCTCCTCCTCTGTGAAGCTTTGAAGCCTTGCCATCAAGTACATACAGGGAGAGAGGTGGACCAAAAATTTGAAAAGAGGCCCTCATTAGCCCTCCCCCTAAACCAATTGAGTTGATTGAGTAGTGGACGAGCCAATATCTTGTTGCCTTTTGAACTAGCCATTGCATTTGGCCATTAGTGAGATCTCTGGGATATTCAATTGTTTTCAATTAAAGCAACAAACAAGGCTCCCTGGCTAGAGCATCAATGAGAAAAAAAACAAACTGCCTTTGAGTAAATGGGAAGCCTATGGCTTCCAAAATTTTGTGCCAAAATCCTCTAGGATCCCAAGTAAAGAATAGGATTGTCACCTGCAATTTCCTAACAGTAAGACTCCTTGCTTCATGCCAAAAAGGATATGATTTGTAAACACCATAAGAAGTGAAAGGATAATTGAGTACTTTAGCTCCTTCCAAGATAATAATTAGCATCATGATCCCCAAGATTGTACCAAGAGTCCTCCATCTATGGCTTCCTTGTTGATGTAGCAAGTCCTAGTTTTCTTCAGAACCTAACTTACCGCTATTACTGAAGCGAGAAAAAGAATCACTATCCTCTTGGGTGCTATAAAAAAGGTTCATTGCCTTACCTGAAATTGGTAGTAAGCCACCAACCTTGTAGCTCAAAGACAGGCTTGATACATGTTGTACCAAAGTGCATAGCATATACAAAAGATAAGCTGCAATCCACTGGTTGAAAAACACTTCATCTCGACTATATGCATGCAAGATTGTACCCCAATCTTGCTCATATTGGGATTCATTCTCTATGATATGAACACTCCTTGTGCTAAGGGTTCTTTAAAGATTTTCTTAAATGCATCAAACACAGTACGATGAAACAAAATCTCTACATCTAGGTTGCCAAACCTAGATCCCCAATAAGTTGCCATTGCATCCATTTGCTTAAGAATCTCCTTAGAGTGAGCTTCATAGTCCCATTCCTTGATTACAACCATCCCAATTTTCTCTTTAGTAGCTTCCTCTAATTGGTATAGCACCAAAGACTTCATGCTTACTTCTTGCAATTGTATATCTAGTTGATCCACCTTGTTGGGATAAGTGAGAATGAGACCCATGATTTCAAGAGAGTTGTCACTATCATTCGTTGTTGTAGATTCTTCCTCTAGTGTTGTAGTAGATTTTAAAAAGAGATCATATGCAGTAGTCTCTAGGTCCATCCCTTGTTGCTTATTGGCCTTCATGTTGTATGGGATCTCCTTGCCCTTTTTAGCTTTCATATTGAGAATTCTTGTGTCCAAATATTGATTTTCTCTCATGGCCATGAGGCATGGTCTCTTTGTGATAATTGGGTGGCCCTCCCCCTTAGGGATGCTCATGCCCTGCAGAGAAACATCACTCACAAGATCATAAGATATATAGACTCTCCAATTGTGAAATATGAAATGCCAATTTTTTGTCGTGGCTTAGACTTCCTCTTGATTGACTCTCCCTTAGCCTTTATCTTTTCTTTCCTTTGTGAAGCTTCCTCATGTCTAGAGTGATTAAATACCATGGTGTCTACCTCTTCTACCTTTGTCTTACCTCTTGCTACTTATTTGATGGGTTTCTCCACTTTTGCCTTTTCCTTACCTTCAAGACTGATGACACTCACTACCTGGTTACCAGTTAGTGGTGGTGGTAAAGGTGGAATGAGGGTATGTGGTGGTGGTTGTGGTTGTGGTTGCATAGGTCATTGTAGGGTTTGCATAGGTGGTGCTTGCTGTGGTGGCCTTGGTAGTTGTGGTCTTGTTCTCGGTGGTGAAATTTGGTTTTGTCTAGCTCCTCATTTGAAATTATGCCTCCTTGGGTGTGGGCAATAATACATGCCATGGCCATCTTTCCCACAATTGTAGTAGTGGTATTCTTGGCTTTGCCTTCGTTGTTCTCTCCCTTGCTCTTGATTGTGGTTGTGTGCATGCCCTTGTTTCACCAAAGGCACATAAAGATTCTCCAACTGAGTAGTGATGCGGCTCAACAGGTCTTGCTGCTCTTTTGATGCCTCTTATGGTTGGGTTCTCTGGTAGTTAATGGGGTTAATTGGACTGAGCTTGATTCCTTTGACTTGTTGAATCTTGCTTGCATGCACAATTTCTTGTCTTTAAGGCATGCTACTTCAATTGCCAACTCATACGTTTCAAGGAATCTCCCCTTCACCCTCGCAACCACATGCACCAATAAAACATTCCTTTTTCAAGAAATTAGGTGCTCCTTTACCTTCCTGCAGTGAGGCAACCCATTGCTCCCACAAATTCACAAACTTGGATTTGTAAGTGGCATACTCTAGCAGACTTCCCTGCTTTAACTTTGTCAGTAGATGCCATAGCTTTTGTGAGGTTGTGCCTCCACCAAACCTCTTTATGAATGCAACATGTAGTAAGTCCCATGCAGCCTTGGTAGCTGGGGGCAAAGAATTGTACCAAGAATTGGCCTCTACTTTCATCAGTAGAGGAAAGATTTGTAGTCATGAGGCATCATCATCCTTGTTGGAAACCACAAAAGCAATGTCAAAGTTATCCAAAAAACCAATGGTGATGTATTCTCCCTTCTTGCCACTTATCAACCCTTCGTTTTTTGGAATGACTTAGTGATTCATAAAGGTTTATACATGGGTGGAAAACTTGAGCTGGAGCTAAGAAGAGTACAAGGCTAGAATAGAATGAAGATGCTTACATCAAAAGAGTGATAGTAATCAAGAATGGGCAAGATGATGGGATGTGGGGATCTAAGGATTTCATCAAGAATCTCTGCTCGGAATAGGAATACAATCTTTTGCTGGTAGAATATCTTCCTATCAATGTACACGTTTACATGCATGTGTCACAAGAAACAAAAAGGAAAGACTTTTGGCCTATTATTATTATCCATGTTGGGTGTAGGGCAAGGCTTTAAAGACTAGAGTTGCATACCTTAAGTATTCACGGGGTGACACCTTCACCACATGCCTTTACCTCTTGCTGAAGTCTACATAATCCTGCATATTGGGTTCCAAATAGACTGGGTGACAAGAGTATACCTCAATCGGCTTTCCATTTTGCATGCAGCAGTGATGCTTGGGTGGTCGTACTTCACTCAAACTCTCTAGGCCTAGAGAGAGCGTAGGCCCACTTGCTTCCACCAAATTCTTTAGGCTTTGTGGCTTGGACTTTGTGGTTGATGTAGTTGACGAATCCTCTCTGACCGCTGGAGAGAAGGGTGCTACACAAAATATGATTGATGTGAGAGTGTTGACGGGGTTATCAAAAGCAAAACTCACCGTTTTTTCTTCACCTCCTCTGTTGCCACTCATTGACAGAATGCTTTGTTTGATGTTCTCCCTCTTAATGTTTTTGATTTGCAATTAGCACAAGCAATGCAAGATGGGGAGCTTACCTCTTGGATACCAATGACGCTACAACCTGGCAGTAGCACTTCCATGAAGGCCTTGAGTGTTTCTATAGTCTCCTCTTCTTTAGTCCTCCAATTTGAAACCTCTTTTAGCCACTCGCCCATGATTGATGGAATGCATCACTACTCTTTATTTACTGAAGGTCTTTGCAAAGATCTCCTCATTGGGGGCACCAAATGAGAGGTGGATGCATAAAGTAGACCTGGTGGCCTCTACACCAAGACTATGCACAATAGCTTCATCATGGGAGGTACACAAAAGGGGAACCACCTAGCATGAGTGCTAGAGCTTAATTGTGTGCGTGTGTTTCAAAGCTTGATCATGTCAAAGCTTTGAGTCCCTGTTTACAAAAGAGAAGGCCTCCTTTTATAGGCCAAGAGAGTGAAAGGAAAGAGATTATAAGCAGAGGAGTTATTACATAGTAACCTCAGCTAGAGGGATTCCCCCAATGAGAGAGCTCCGTGTGCCTTGCTTATTGACCAATTTTATCATAATCACCTTCATCATGGCGAGCTTTGTCTCTATGCCACCTTCCATAGCTTGAGTCCAAGAGCTTCCTTAAAATATTTGAGAGAATCTTGATAATGCCATAAAATCTGATATCTAACTAGCCCAAATGAGTTTCTCATATTAAACTGATCATTTAATGTGGGAGAATAAACGGGAACAAGGGTTAGAATATAGACATGTGCTTATGGATCTGTCTCAACACGGGGCCAAGGTTAAAGGGGTCCAAATGAGAGATGGTATGTTAAAGAGAAATGCTACCTAATCATGGAGCTTAAAGACCTTAGGGTTAGCTTCATTAAAGACCTCCAAAAGTTAGTGTTAAAAAGTCCTTTGACCTTAGGCAAGCTAAGGCTGACCTTGAGGTGAGAAGCCTACCCAAGCATGAGGTGCTTGTCGGCTTGCTAACTGAAGTGCTTAAATTGTTTGTGGGAACCTTGCCCAAAGCTCGAGGTGATTTTTATGCTTAAAATGGGTAAGGCTCTTGAAATGCTGAATTCAAAGATAAACTCTCAAGAGGAATAAATGGTTTCCATGCTTGATTGACTAAGTGCTTGAAGTGTTCAATTCAAACCAAATGACTTAAAAAGCATAAAAGATACATGGAAAAATTCTCCACATAGCCCTCATGATGTGCTTGAATCCTATTGGTAAAGGGGTCCAATAAGAATTTAGATGCATAAAAATAAATAATTAAGTTCTTTCTCTCAAAGAGCAAAAAGAAGACACATGTCCCAAATGATATAATTAAATATTAAAAGAGAGAGAGAGAGAGAGAGAGAGAGAGAGAGAGAGAGACCAAGAATGAGAGGGGGGTATACTCTCCTACACACACACACACACACACACACACACACACACACACACACACACACACACACACACACACACACACACACACACACACACACAAATTCTCATTGTGTAGAGTGCAAAGTGCAAGAGCTCCATCTCCGTCTCCAAGCTTGTTGAGAAGTGGAGAGCCTACACCAACACTCTTGGCTATGGAATGCAAATCCAACCAAGAGCCATACTTCAATGCTTAAGCTTTCCATCTTCTTCATATTCATTACTATGATAGTATTCTATGCTAAGCAAGAACATCGATGATAATTGAGGACCTATTTCTTTCTCCCATGGATGATTCTTCTTCCTCTTCCCTACCCTCATTCCCCGCTAGCTCTCTCCACCTTCAAAGGTGTTTGAGACCTTGGGAATGAGGCTTGGGATAGTTAATGCTTTTTACAAAGTTTATGTTATGCTTGTGATGCATGAATCTTTCCATGTTCATTGCATCACCTAGGTCACAAGGAACACAAAGATTGTATGGTATCAAGTCTCTCTTGATTGGAGAATCTGTAATACAAACGCCTTTTGGAGGGGGGACCGGCTCCAAGTAGATCCGGTCCTCAAATATTGTCATGTTATCTAATACTCTCTCTCTTACAAAAGTATTGTTCAAGACAAGTTAATTAAGTACTATGTTTATGTTGCTACCATCAATTAAGTTCACCCTCTATGATCTCAAAGTAATCTCACAAAAATGCTCACTTTAATTCTGTTAATTTTGATATTCTCAAAGTCCATAGGCCATTTCCATCACATTGGTATGAGAGCATTTGGTTTCTCTTTTCTTGCTTAATAAGAGGGGTCCTTAAGTAGCCTATTAATTGTTGATTTTGTTAATTATATTAGGGTAAGTGGTATTGGGATCTATTATCGGTTTTGTTGAGCCCACTATGTGGGATATGGTGCACACCTCAGGAGCTTTGGTATTAATAATGGGGTTTGTTTAGACTTGCCTATGGCTTTACCATTATTGAGCCATATAAAGTCCAAAAGGAGCTATCCCTCAGAGATTCTGCTATGTTAGACCTACCCCACTACTCTCTATAATTAACCACTTCGAGCCGTGGGTGTAGATACTTAAATGCTTATTTTAAAAGGCTAAGAGGAGTAGCAACTAAGGTTTTGAATTAGCAAAGAATACACTAAGTAAACACATAAGTATAATTAGCATGGATGACATTAACCAAGAGAGTAGAATCACTGGCAGAGATCCTCCGTGTCGGTCACCTAACACGCCAGTGAGTAAATGCCGTAAGCGGCCAAGACCCGTAGTGGATGCCAGCTCAAGATGTAGAGCTCGACATCTCAACACTCCCCCTCGAGCTCTGCATGTCGCAGAGTCCAAGCATAATCTAGAAACGTCGAAGCTTCTCAACTCCGAGGGCCTTGGTAAAGATATCCGCTATCTGCTCCTCTGTGCTGACGTAGACCAAGTCGATGTCGCCCGCCAACACTCGCTCTCGAACGTAGTGGTAATGGACCTCTATGTGCTTGGTCCTGGCATGGAACACTGGGTTCCTAGCCAACTGCATGCTGCTGAGGTTGTCACAATGGATGACAATCTGCTGGTCCACCTGCACTCCCAAGTCCTCAAGTAATGTGCGTAGCCAAGCTACCTCACACGCCGCAACTGCTGCACCTCTGTACTCGGCCTCTGTGCTGCTCGATAAAGCAACCGTAGGCTACTTTTTGCTGCTCCAAGTAACAGAAGAACTCCCAAAAGAGAACATGAAGCCACTCATAGATCTCCTATCAACAATGCTACCTGCACAATCTGCATCTGTATACCCATACAATGCTAATGGCACATCTGCTGCATAGAACAATGCGTAGTCAAGAGTCCCTTGCACATACCGAAGTGTGTGTCGTACTCCATCCAAATGTGGCTTCCTCGGAAGCTGCATGAACTAACTCTCCAAGCCTACTGTGTAGCTCAAGTCTGGCCTCGTGATAGTCAAGTAGATTAGACTACCCACAATCTTCCTCTACATCTTGACATCCTCAACAACATCACCCTTCTCTGCACTCAGCTTTGCATTCACATCCAAGGGAATAGAAATTGGCTTACAATTAGCCATACCATACTTTGACAACATGTCCAAAGCATACTGTCTCTATGACAGCCATACACCCTCTGGAGTCCTGATCACCTCAATGCCAATAAAGTAGCGCAACTCGCCCAAATATTTCATTTCAAACTCCTGTTTGAGAAGACCCTTCACATGGTCAATCTCCATAGCATTGTCACCCACAATAATAAGGTCATCTACATATATGGTAATGACCACAATCCCCACATCACTCTCACGTACATAGAGTGAATGATCAGCATGAGCTCTCCTAAACCCAATACTAACAAGATACTTGGCAATCCTGTCATACCATGCTCTAGAGCCCTGCTTCAAACCATACAAAGCTTTGAGAAGTCTGCATACATAATCTGGGTAACCTGGATCGACATAACCAGGTGGCTGATCCATATACACTTCCTCTTGCAACTCACCATTCAAGAAGGCATTCTTTACATCCATTTGATGCATAATCCATACTCTAGATGCAGCCACTACTATGACAGCTCTCACAGTCGTCATCTTTGCCACTGGATCAAAGGTCTCCTCATAGTCTATGCCATACGTCTGTGCATAACCCTTTGCGACCAGCCTTGCCTTGTGATGCTCAATGTTACCATCAGCCTTATGCTTGGTTCTATACACCCATTTACAGCCAATAGCTTTCTTGCCACTTGGCAATGGCACCAACTCCCATGTGTCGTTTGCTTCCAATGCAGCCATCTCTTCATTCATTGCATCATCCCAATGCACATTTCCAACTGCATCCTCAAAACATGTGGACTCCACATTCTGTATCACCTTAGCCATGTAGGCTTGGTGATGCGCTAGATACCCATCATAAGTCAATTTCTGAACTAGATTTCTGACTCTGTTAGATCTGCGCGGTCCTGGGTCACTCCTTTGCCCTCTAGCATCTTCTTGTACTTTCCTTACACCAGGTGTCCTGACAGCCGGAATTCCAAATTCCTCATCAAGACTTTGTTCAGAACCATCTGAATCCATGTCTACATGTGAAAAACCTGATGATGCATCAGCCATAAAGGGAGGTTCATCAACCTTTTCCTTTCCTTTTCGTGATACATTCCCTGTACCTGCTGGTGGAGTAACCTGTGTACGTAGTCTACCATTCCATGGCTTCTCAATAGAGCCACGAGAAGACGACTCTTGTGGTCCACTCAAAACCTGGTGACTATGGCCTCACATTTTGTACAACCACATCAGCCCCAATAGTGCCATGTGCATTAGTGTACCAGTTGCTCATCTCATCAAAGACTACATCTCTGCTCACTCGTAATTCTCGTGTAGTAGGATTGTAGCACCTGTACCCCTTTTGTTCAAGGGAATATCCCACAAGAATACATTTCTCTGCTTTAGGATCCAATTTCCTACGCAACTCATCTAGTACATGCACGTAAGCTATGTAACCAAACACTTTCAAGTGTGCCAAATCAGGCTTTGTACCTGTAAACTTTTCCTGAGGCGTTACATCATGCACCGCAGCTGTAGGTGTCCTGTTCATAATGTACACAAATGTATTTACAGCTTTAGCCCATAAATGATGAGGTGTGTTCTTCTCATTCATCAATGCACGTGCAACCTCTGCAATGTGTCTGTTTTTCCTTTCTGCGACCCCATTCTGCTGTGGAGTATATCTGCATGTAAACTGCCTGTGTATACCATGCATTCGCAGAAAATCTGAAAAATCATTGGAGAAGTACTCTCCCCCTCCATCTGACCTCAATGTCTTGATTTGCATATCTGTCTCCTTCTCAATCATGACTTTGAAGTCCTGAAAGTGACCAAACACTTCACTTTTGTTACGCATGAAGTAGACCCATACTTTCCTTGTATGGTCATCAATGAAAGAGACATAATACCTACAACCATATATACTTTCCTTGTATGGTCATCAATGAAAGAGACATAATACCTGCAACCATGTATACTTGCAGTATCGGTTGGACCCCAAACATCTGTGTGCACCACCTCAAGTGGCTTTTTACATACATTGCGCTCATGTGGAAATGAGCCCTTTGACTATTTTCCAAACTGGCATGCTGCACACACTTTATGCATACCATCCACCTTGAATTTGGGCAAACCTTTTACAATTTGTTTTTATTGCATGCTGCGCAATCTCTGCTCATTGACATGGCCAATACGTTTGTGCCAAATGTCAACATCAGCCACAACACCTGTGCCCTGTGCAAATAATGCAGCTTTTACCTCAGGCATGTCTACATTCAGCGTAAACATTCTGCCCACACATTTGCCCTCTGTGATCAGCTTACAGCCATTCTGGAAATCTTCTACATAGCAGCCATTTGGATTGAAGCGAACCTGCAAACCGTGCTCAACCATTTGTCCAACAGAAACAAGATTCTTTGTAATGTTTGGGACATGAAGTACATCTCCTAAGTACTTTGATTTCCCACTCTTCGTATTTAGAGGTATGTCCCCTACATGAGCAATGGGGTGAGCTGTGTCATCTCCTGTTCGCACATAGCCTGACACATCTGGTTTGCGCATATCTCTTAACCACTCTCCACGAGACGTCATGTGGTTAGAGGAACCTGAATCCACATACCAAACATCATCTTGGGTGGAATTCTCTGCAGTCATTGTATTCATTACATGCTGCAAAACAAACATGCGCTCGTTTTTGATGTCATCTGCATCTCTGCTAGTAGATGCATAGTTGCCCTGTTCTCTCTTTCCACTTGCTTTTCCCTTTGGACAGTCACGTGACATGTGACCTCTTTCACCACAAGTCCAACATTCTCTGCTATTTGCAGTATGTTGCTGCCTGCTTGATCCTGCACCACGACCTCTTTGACTCCCCCTTCCTTGAGACTGGTTTCCCCTGCCATCTGTATTGTTTTGATTTGATTGACCTTCTTGAAATTGGCCCCTGCAACCACTTGGGCCTTGACCACGACCTCTACCTCTACCTCTACCTCTGTTCGAGTTAGAATAGAAGGCCTGTTCAGACCTATTTCTACCACGAGAAGTAGATGTGTCAAGACCAAGGTTCTTCTCCTCAAGAATAAGCATAGAAATCAAATCTTGGAACACGGGGATGTCGTCTCTTGTATTCATGGAAGACCTGAAATGTACATACTCATCTCCTAGACCATCCAAGCATGCACGGACAATGTCATCGTCTTCCACTGAGACTTTAATAGATCCAAGAGCCTCAATGATACTCTTGATCTTCAAGGCATAATCATTGATGGAGAGGTTGTTCCTCTTAACCTGATTTAGCTCCAACTTTAGTTGAAGCTTCCTGGCCTTGGTGTTTACCTCGAACACTTTGCCTAAGTTTTTCCATGCAATGGCGGGGGTTTCAGCATCCTGTAGATAGCCCATCATGCCATCTGTGATGCTCATAGAAAGCCAATACATCACTTTGCTCTGGCCTTGTTGCCAATCCCTCAAAGCTTTTCTTTGTTCTGCTGTAGCATTTGCCTCGGGAATCTCTGGTTCCTTTTCATTGTCTCTTCTATATAGTCCCAATAACCTTTTTCTTTTAGGAAATTAGTTATTCTGAACTTCCATGCAGGGTAGTTATTTTTCTCAAGCTTCTCAGTAACAATCTGACTGAAACCGTCAAACATCTTGAAGCACTAAGACAAAATAGCTGCAATCTGTAAAAACCTGCAAATCTGCTGAACCTGCTATCGTGGTACCTGTAACGCTTTCTACACTCAACGAGTGTCCACAATCAAGCGTACATACAACCACTGTACTTGTACAGTAAATCTCTGTGTACTGCACTTTGGAGACCTGTTTAGAAACTTGTCGTGGATTGTGAACGAAGGGATTGTGATGATCTTGCTCTCTTAGCCTCTCTTGCCTGCACCAGGCTTTGATACCATGTAAAGAAAGAGGATGCAAGAGAGCTACACAAGACAAGCACACACCACACAGAGATGGAAAGCTTCTTCTTCTTTTCACAGAAAAGAGAGTACAAAATGACTAAGTGCTAAAACTGAAAAGTAGCACATATGTACATGCGGTCACTAAGTGTGAACTCGCTAGAAGCGTACTAGGCTGGCACTATAAGTGTAGTCGAGCTGTAGAATCACTGGCAGAGATCCTCCGTGTCGGTCACCTAACACGCCAGTGAGTAAATGCCATAAGCGGCCAAGACCCGTAGTGGATGCCAGCTCAAGATGTAGAGCTCGACATCTCAACATTTTTCAAACTACCTAGTTATCTCTCCCCATTCTAAATCCTACATTGCTCTATTGCACTTCCAAACAAGCTCGCCTGTTGTGCCCCCAAGTTTCAGGTTAGACCACTGAGAGGTAAGCAGCTTGTCTTTTTAAATCAAGCTTAAGTGATGAAGGGAGATACACTTACATTTGAATATATTATTAGTTTTTGGCTTTTTGAAGCTAGCCTTAGCTTTAGTGAAGATTTTGATTTTGATTCACTACAAATGCTAGTTAAGCATGTAATACATGCGAAGTAGTTTTATATCTCTAGTTGAAAATTTTTATATATTTTAAGTCCTTTTTTATAGAGATTGTTTTCATTGATTTGTTTTATAATGCCAACATGACTTTTCATCTTATTATAGTGACTAGAATGTGTTGGGGTTAAGGCCTATGTGCCTTGACCGGTCGCCCATGTCATGGGCGCCCGCCCACTGTTACCCTATACTTATAGTGAGTATACTGTATAGGGGGAGCTGCCACTTGACAGTCTCCCCACCCACATCGTGTGTGTGTCTCCTTCACTCTCTCTCTCACTCTCCGTCTGTGGTGCTCCCCGATCCACTTCAATTGGTATCAGAGCGACATGTGTGAGAGCGTAGATGGACGGCTTCGCGATGAACTCGTCGGCTATGGCGGAGAGGTCAAAGATCTGAGCAAAGAAATAGAGGAGGCTTGTGGATAGCCATACAGATGCTTGCAGGAGAGCTCTCAGGAGCTTCCTAGTGCTCACAAATCAGTCCACAGTTCCTCTACAGATCAACCCACTGTGTACAACATTTTCCCTCTTCTCGGCAAGCTTTGCAACGGCTACATCGGCGACAGATTGGAGCTTCCATAGACATGGAAGCATTGTGAGATTGACGCATTCAGCTCACGCATCGAGGTGGGAAGTGAGTTTGAGCCTTTCTATGAGCTCAAAGAAGCACAGAAGAAAGTCGTTCAATTTTTGGCAGTTTGACAGCAGTCTACTGTTTTGCTCATAACTTGAGCTACAAAGCAAAACAGAGCTGGATTCAAGCTCTATGACTTTGTAGAAGGAATTGTTTTCTAATTCGGAGTGCAGGTGGGTCTGAAATTAAAAACATAGAGACTGTTTTTCAGGACAGTTTTGGGCTCTGTTGTTTTTTTTGCTGCAGATAGCTTACCTGTGCACACTGCAGGTAACAGGCACATATGAGGTGGATTGATTTGATTTGCTCGATTGTGAGCATTTGCAGGTGTTACAAAATTGGGTTTGACTCCTAGGTACAGGTTGAGTCTAGTACTCCCACAGGTTTTGCCAGTTGCAGTTGAGTGGTTCTTCTATAGTATTGTGGCTTGCATACATGGTCTTTGAGCGGGTAATGCTCTATGTATGCTTATGTGGTGAGCAGTAGATCTTGTGAACAAGTGCAGAGATTGGCTGTGGATGATATGTATGGCCACCTGTGGTACTCTTTGTGAGCATTTGCTGGACATAGGTTTGCAGAGCTTATGCATGTATGTTGAGTGTAGTTTGATGCGCCTTGATTGCTCATTGTATTGAGCTTGCAGGACAATGGTTATTTTGTGTTGATAGCCATTGTGCGTCGAAACTTTGGCGAAATTTTCCCAGGAGTTTTTATGCGCATAAGTTGATGCGATCCAGGTTGTGATTGCGATTGCACTCAGTGATTACGTGCGGTGTTCTCTGCAGGTGGGAGCTTAGTGCATGTATGCATCGATATCGCACAGTGTGGGCTTGGTGATTAGCTCACAGATGTATGCTCTATGACGGTGTGTGTGTGTAGGTGATCTTCAGACCGAACAAGTCATAACTTCTTGGAGAAGTTTTGGGCTGATTCTTGATGCGCTACGGTTGGTAGTGTGGGACTGAATTACGGACTGTTTTTGGCCATGCAAGAGGGCTAAGAATTTTGTAATTTTGGGCTGAATTTCAGGGCTGATTCGGTGAAGATTATGCACATGGTTATGGTTGTCATGAATGCGTCTTGTAAGTAGTGCGTTTGATTATAGTGTGATACTAGAGCAGGCGAGGCTTATATTGACATTGCGGGAGCTCTATTTTGGAGTGTGTCTCACAGGTTTTACATTGTGTTTCTAGCCATATTTGTAGACAGTTTCTAGGTGTTTTTGGTGAGGTGGTTTTGCTATCTAGCTTGCTACTTGTGCTCATGGCAGAGACAGGTGATCGATCAGATTGTGACCTCTCACAGATGCGTGTGTTTGATGGGTCAGACTTTGCGGCATGGAGAGATTGTATGCTTGATGCACTGACATAGCGAGGGTTGCATCGACCATTGAGTGGTGATGCAGGTAGACCTTCAAACATGTCTGACGATCAGTGGAAGGAGCTAGAGGAGATGGCACTATCTACGCTCTCTTTGCACCTTGTGGAATTTGTATATGCTCTTGTTATGTATGAGACTACTTCGAGAGCACTTTGGCGCAAATTACATGATATGCATGATAGATCTGAGTCATCAAGGACTCGTGTGAGACATGTACATTCACGAGTACGCCAACAGGTGACATGTTGGTATTGTTGTCATTCTGGACACGTTAGACGGCGCTGTTTTCGTCGCATGCGACATCGTAGGAGACATGGCAGTCTCAGAGATGTATGTATTGATGCCATGGACTCAGTTGCTTTGACAGTTGAGGCAGATGTAGTGTTGGAGTATACTAGTGACGGGGATGTCACTTTTACCTCCAGCTATGCACGAGATGCTATACATGTGGATAGTGCACTCCCTTCGCAGTGGTTGCTAGACGCAGATGCTATGTTTCATGTCAGATGCGAATGGTTTTGTAGCTATTCTAGCGGGATGCTTGGCAGTGTACGTTTGACCAATGGATCGATGCATGCGATAGCAGGTGCAGGAGATGTGAGACTGTCATTACCGAGTGGTGCATCTTACTTGTTAGGACATGTACGCTATGTACCATATTTGACAGTGAGTTTGATCTTGATTGGTCAGCTTAGAGATTGTGGATGTCAGATTTCGCTTCGAGAGCGAGATTTTGTGATGCATTTGGGTTCGCTACTGGTTGCAAGAGGTGCCAGGAGTGGTCCAGGTTACCCATTGCATGTGGATCATGGGAGAGACGGTGTTGTCTCTATGATCATGCAGCCAGGTAGACAGCAAGAGGGCAGGCGAGTCTCTTTTGCTTGTGGGTTGCAGGATGCTTTGCATGGAGTGCAAAGCAGTGATCTTGTTGTGCAGGTTGTGTATACGGATGCACAGGTAGAGCGGGACAACTCTAGTAAGTCACAGCAGGATGAGTCATCAAAGGTGATGACAGAGATGACTCACATGGATGCTGAGATGTCGGCTATTATGGAGTCATTTCTTGATAAGCTTATGCCAGAGATTGATGCAGATTCAGGAAAGATGGATACTCTTGGTACACATGTGATATGCGGTGGGCATGAGGAGTCAATCCACAGCTTGGAGTCAGAGTGCCATGGTCTCTATGATAGGGGACAAGATTTCCATGAGTTGAGTTCTGAGTTGGAGGTGGCAGAGGTTGCTAGGGTTGCATCAACGTTCGGTGTCCTCATGTACGAGATGCTGATCTCGAGGCCCGACATAGCAGCTGCAGTGGGAGCATTTGCAGCAGGGTTGATTAGTTGTTCGATGACTGATCTCGGCATAGAGCATAGGGGAGGTTTGCAGGTATTGGACCGATACTTGCAGGAGTGCATGAGCTCTTGGAGACTCTTTGCAGAGCTTGGAGCTAGCTCTGTGTGGCTTCTGCAGCGGGATGTTTGTCTATTAGTAGAGCCGGATGCACTAGCTCATCGAGAGTCAGTGGGCATAGGCTGAGAGAATCACTCACCTTCTATTAGTTGTATAGTAGTAGGTCTTGCTTAAAGGCACATTGGCCTTTAAGTGGGAGGTTGTTGGGGTTAAGGCCTATGTGCTTTGACCGGTCGCCCAGGTCATGGGCGCCCGCCCACTGTTACCCTATACTTATAGTGAGTATACTGTATAGGGGGAGCTGCCACTTCATAGTCTCCCCACCCACATCGTGTGTGTGTCTCCTTCTCTCTCTCTCACTCTCCGTCTGTGGTGCTCCCCGATCCCCTTGAGAATGCAAGATCTCCATTTGAATCCGACACCTACTTGCCCCCCCCCCCCCCCCCTCTCTCTCTCTCTCTCTCTCTCTCTCTCTCTCTCTCTCTCTCTCTCTCTCTCTCTCTCTCTCTCTCTCTCTCTCTCTCTCTCTCTCTCTCTCTCTCTCTCGCGTGGAAAGGGAGAAGTCAAATTCCATCCCTCCTTCGTATATAGTACAGAATGGACCATCTACCTTTCTTTTATGGCCACCTTGGAAGGTTCTATTTACATAAAAAGCCTTAGTGAGGATGCAAGATATAGTTACATTTGAACATGTAAAACATTAGAACTTTTTTTCTTTTGGCATGCTAAAAGAATACTTAGAGAACAAGTCATTAAGGAGTGCATGTATAACAAGGTGAGGAGGCCCCAAGGCCTTGCTAAGTTAAGGGGAGGATGCAATTTATGTAGAGTAAGTTTAAATGATTTCCTTAAATCACATGAAACTTTTGCTGTGTTTTAATATAAAATCATATTTGTCAAGCCAAGGGCCACCCTGAAGGTCAAGGACCCGACCAAGGGCCGTTTATCTAGTGGAGAAGGGATCCTAGGGCTAGGAGGCTATAAAAGAGAGGTTGGGTGGAGGATTCGGACACGACAGTTCCTAGGGTTTCACATTTGGTATTAGAGCAAGGTGGAGAGGAGGGAGAAGTAGGGAGCTATGGAGGAGGGATGCATGGCTCTCTCTCTCTCTCTCTCTCTCTCTCTCTCTCTCTCTCTCTACCTGGAGAACCGTGGGCAAGCTCTTTGAGGAGACCTTCTTCTCCATGATGCAGGGCGGGCATGGCCCCTTGTATAGAGGAAGGGTACTCGTGTGAGAGGGACCGCTTGTCAGGGAAGCCCCGTGGGTAAGACCGCTTGCGACGGGGAGGGAGCAAAGCTCAACCTCCAAGAAATCGCTCATCATAGGCGGATTCAATGGGAGCGCAAGGCGGAGATCACCCACTCCCGACATAGGGACGCGACTGGGGACGAGCACTGTAGTGGGCGAGACTGCTTCCACGACTCCTGTGCAGTTGGCCGCCATCACTCACAGTAAGCTGCCATACCTTTTTAATTATTTCGTTTTGTTTTTTTTACTAGGGCATCCAATTTTTGGGCACCCTCCCCTGTTAAGAGGCACACTCCATGCGGAGTGCCGGTTAGCAATCCATTTGTGAGCATTCGAAGCATCATTATTGCCCCCGATCCATCCCGAGACTTCATCTTCATACTCTGCAGACCATCATTACCTTTTGCATGCCGTTCCAAATCAGCGTTTGCTAAGGGCGGCAGCCCATGCTATGCATGCGAGGCTACATTCCATGGATGAGCGGCAAATGTGCTCCAGCATGTTGCATGTCATCATGCACCAAAAGCCACCGTCACGGGCTATGCAAGGCATCCAAGGTGTAGGGTTTTGCCATGGTGGGCCCGAACACAAGCACCTTGCAGCGCTGGTTTCCTTTGGTTTGTGGCGCGCTGGTCGAAGGTCTTCGAGCATATCAGGGGCCGCCATGAGCACCGTCTTCATCGTCAGTCTGCTGTGCAATTGTACATGTCTTTACCACTCGATCAAAGACAACATGACTCTCGGATTTCAAAAAATGATGTCGGGACCAAGGCGGATAATAGTCATGCTAGCATTCGCAATTGGGAAACCAATGGCAAGGCCATGTCTTCCAGCATGGAGCAATTCCGACAAAGAGATTACGACAAGTATGATGTTATTGATTGATTCGAGACACATTGATTGAGGTAAATTAAGAGTGTTTGTATCAAAATTTTGTGTGAGCAAGGCATATTACAGATATACAAAACCAAGCAAGGCTGCCATCGGCAAGGATACAACCTACGACAGGTTGAGGCATGTGATTAATAAGGTGTGCATAGTTTTTTTTTCAGTTTGTTTGGCAAAATGTTACAAACCATGCTGTATATTTCTATCACCCAACAAAAGTGAGTGCACTTTCTGCACTCCAAGCACAAGCACGACTTGTGACAGTTCTCATAAGCACTCAAATTTTGTTGCATACATTGATGGCAAGGGCCAATTTTTTAGTATCTCAAGGAGACAGGCATGGCCTCTAGAGAGGCGGCCGAAGGCTGCTGGCCAGACTAGTCACCTTTAAGAAGTCGACGAGCTATTGAGAGACGATTAAATAATTAAATTCAAAAATGCTTTTGAAGTTTGGAGGTGGGACCCCATCATGTAGTAGGCTTAGAGGGAGGAGGTCATGGCACTTTTTGCCCTCCCAATCTCACTTGTGGGTGGTTAGAAGAGGGATCTCTCTCTCTCTCTCTCTCTCTCTCTCTCACACACACACACACACACACACACACACACACACACACACACACACACACACACACAAAACTAATGGTTTTCATTTTTAGCGTTATCTCTTGGGCCATTTCTCTAGACGTTGTGGAATGAGAAATTTTTATTATAATTTTAATTAAGAAACATACAACCAATGTCTATGTTCAAAATGTGGTTCTGATTTTGAGGCTACGTTTTTGGTGGGTATACGTTCCCCAAAATCTACACACATGCCATAAAAACCTTGCCTTCTCTTTACTTCACTTGCCATCTTCACTGAATTCATCTTAGCTTCTACCAGCACTACCATAATTGGCTTCACTTACAACATTAACATCATTTGTCTTCACACTATTGTGGTCCAAATATGCACATATTGTTGTATAGAGTTCAAAGGATATTTAGAAAACCCATACACTTACATGCTATAATGCCTCTAAATTAAAAAAAAAACTTTTCAAATAAAATGCCCTCTATTATAAACACATTTGGTGCACTTACATTTCTTAAATTGCACCCCCAAGATCACTTTATTATTGATATCTATGGCAAGGCATGGGTTACAAAGCCTAAACATAAGTAGACACAAAAGAAGAGCCCTTATGCAAGAGGAGGAAGCATTTACTCTCCAACACAGAAAGCGTTCCTCTACAACAACACTACACAAAAAACCCCTCTTACGACCTCCAAAGTTTGTTCGTTTTGACATTTTTGGCTTTCTAAAAGAAACTCTTAGTGTTGTGTTGGGTTAGGGAGACTTTTATTGTTTTGAGTGCACGATGGAGAGTTACCTTTCATTTCACATCCGGACATGTCTTTAATTTCTTGCATTCTATTGTTTTAGAATGCTAAAGTGAAGCTTCACCTTCCATAATTCTAGTAAATTTTACACACATACGCACACATATACGTTTTTTTTTGCATTCTATTGTTTTAGAATGCTAAAGTGAAGCTTCACCTTGCATAATTCTAATAAATTCTATACACACACACACACATATTAATTAGTTCTTTTTATTTCACCTTTCATTTCACAACTTCACATGGCTTTACATTTCTTGCATTTTATAGCTTGATTCTAGTTAGTGTTAACATTTGAGAAAGTCTCTTTTATTAAGACGCTCCTGATCGAGTTTCCTCCTCACAAAGAAGAAAACTGGAAATACTAGCAAAAAATTTGAGATTTATAAAATTTTTGGACAACTTTCTCACATATTTCATTGCACGGAGACTCTTTGAGATCGTCAATCTCAAGAAGTGAACCTTAACAAGCAAATACAACAACTCTACAAACAAACCAACACTCAATGATCAGGAAATTTGTATATGTTCTTTCTCACAGCTCTAGGTCATCATGCCATTTTGGCACTCGAACGGAATCGAAATGCAACGAAACTTTAGGAGGAGGTCTAGGACACCTAGGGACACTATCCTACCAAGTTTGGCAGCAATCCGATAAGGTACCAAAATCACGATCCATCATGAAAAAGGTCCTGAAAACTACAACAGAACTATCGAGAAAGGTCGTCCTATGGTCTAGGAACACTCTCCTATGGTCAAAATGACTAAAAACAGTGATTTAAGCACTCAAATCTAAAGATTATGCTCACTAATGCGTAGTCACGGACCTCAACAAAGCTGACAATGCGTACACTTAATTGAAAGAGCAAAGAGAGAGGAACACAATGCAAGTTTCATAATAAAAAACGGATTACCCAATCATTAGTTGTGATGATTATAAGTTGGAGCAGAATCATAGCTCGAGCGTATGTACAACAAGCTCTTTTTTTCTCTAAAAATAAGCCTCCCTTTCACATTATTAAGGTTATTGACCTTTATACCTAGGGATTTCTAAATGGCCAGTGGCCGGCTCACACGGACCTTTACAAATATCATTACAGCATTACAACTCAGGGGATTGATCCACTACTCTGTAATCAGGATTTACAGAGAGTATTACTACACTAGCTCGGCAAAATAATAGACTACAAATGTGGTGTCTGGCTACGTGTTCGACCAGTTGGGTGTCTGTTCGATCTGTCCTCAACATTCCCCCCTTCCTAAATCATGTCATCCCTTGACACGACCTTGTGCAGTCTTGTCATAGGGTTGTCTTCAGCTTTGTCTGCAAGGTTGGACTTCAGCTTGGGAAGTGCTTTGTCGTTGATGACACTCCCCCTTACCTTGAGTGATTCATATCTGCCGTGAAGAGTTCTTTTGATGTTTCTGTCTTTGTCATTGACTCGCAATACTTCACTAGCTTCAGCACTATGGAACTCCTTATGTTTTGTTATTGGGAGCTTTTTTGCTGAAGTTATCATTGTTTGTCTGTTGTCTTTGTATGACATTCTTCGTATTTCCATTGATCTTTGAATCTTTGTCTTCAAGGTTGGTCTTTAGCTTTGGAAGTGCATTGGCGTTGATGACGCTCACCCCCTTCCTTGAGTGATTCATATCTGCCATGTTGTTGATACTTGATTTGATCTTTGCTCTTTGATTTTCGAGGCAACTTTTCTTCTTAATGTGCATTCGCCTCTTTGTTGCTAGTCTTGGCCACCATAAAGATGGATGTTGATGTGTCTGAGCTTGTAGAGCTGATCTCTTTGGGAGGTGGACTTTATGATGGATTTGCTTTCAAGGTCCAATGTTGGCTATGCCTATTGATTGTGTGCCTTTGGGTGGATCCTTGTGCTTCTTGTTTGATCGCCATTTTTTAAGGTTGCGCTAGAATTTTTGGTAACCATATTTGTGTGTTACCTTCATAAAATCCTTGTGCTTCGAGTAGATTGATTGGAATCATCCGTTGCTTCACCTGTTTGTGTTGGGTAGCTTGGCCGAGGTCTGACATTGGTACCCAAACTTGTCACATTGTTTGCTTTTGCCTTTTGTGGGAGTTCTCTCCTAGTTGAGTTGTTTGTCTTCCATTGATAGCACGTCTTGTTCTTTGTAGAACTCGTTGGTTGAGGTGGATAGGTCCAAGCTGTTACTTTAGGATTTTTGGCCCAAACATTAATGTTTCCTTGGAAGTAGCCCTAAGCAGTGATTGACTCATTTGATGCTACCCACCCTCTCACTTTTTGTTGTTGAGGATGAACTTGTGCTTCATGTATCCAAACTGGGTCTTTGACTTGGATGTGCTCTTTGGATACAAGGACTCGGTTGACATTCTTCGGTTTTTTCGGTATGCTTTTTCGTGATGGAAACTTTGGTTGATAGACTTTTTGCTTTGGTTTACATTGCATTGTTGATGGTGTGGCTCTTGATGTACAGGCTTTGTTGGAAGTTTGATGTAGGCTCGTTGAAGGTAAAGTCGTCTTGCAAGGTTGATATACTTCAGTGTTTACCTTTGCTTTAACTTTTTCCGTGATGGTTGGTTGCTCCTTTTTTACATTTACTTGAGGTGCTTTTGGGGTTTTTGATGGTGTTGTTGCTGAAGATTTTCCTTGTGGTTGAAAGAAGATGTTCCTCTAGTTTTTTGTCAAGACCAGACTCTCTTTGATGTGATGGGAGTCGATTATGTGGAAAGTATCCTTGTACTCCCCAGTACTTAACTTGAGTATGGCTTCTGCCATGCCAAAGCTAGAAATTGGCATTTTAGAACTTGTGTTCACCATGTACTCTAGCTCATTGATTGGAGGCTTTCCCATCATTATCCATGTTCCATAAGACATTATATTCTTTGTCGCTTCAGGATCTATCACAACTGAACATGTGATTTTAAGTCCTATTTCTCCGCATATGCTAAATTTGATTGTCATAGGAGACAGATGATCTTCTTCTTTGTCCGTGTTCTTCTTTTGATCTTGTGTTTGCTAAACATTTGGTGTTGAAATTGGAAACTTTGCTCCTTTATCTGCTTTCATTTGCACTTTTTCTGTAATTTGCTTCTTTGAAACAGCTTTTGTTGATTCTTCAGGTATGTCAATGATGAAATATTCTTGTGGTTGCTCTGCTTCCTTTGTTTGCACCTTGGAACCATGCTCCAAGACATAGCTATCTGTCTCACCTTTTCTGCTTTCACACTCACAAACTTCATTAGCTTCCTTCAACACCTTTATTGTAAATAAGGGAGTTGTATCATATCCTTCCTCATCACATAATTTAGTCAAGGTCACTTCATTCACACACACATCAAGAGTGGACAATATTTGATCCCATCGAAAGGGTTCAAAGAACACCTCTGGAAATGGTTCCTTAATGTAAGCTTCATCTTCTACTGAACGCTCTAGGATGCAATCTTCCTTTCTAAGACTTCCACTCTCATGAGCTTTGTACATTCAAATATGCACTTTGCTTTCAAAATCAGTTGTGGAGTTTAATTCTTCCCCCGGGGTTGGTTCTACATCTCTATAACTATGATCTTTGACACTAACTTTTGTAGTAATTTCCTTGTATCTTAAGTAGATATAGTCAAAACCCCAGTCTTGTACCATTTTGAGCTGACGCATGAATGGTCTGTCCAATATGATATCAAAGTTGCTGCTCTTGTCAAAATTCATTATGGCAAAGGTGTGCTCATACTCTATGCCACACGAGGATACAATGATTTGTTCTAATATTCCTATCAGTTTCTCCACGTATCCATCTGCTAATTGCAGTTCATTCCAGTTTTGTAAGAGTAGGATTTCCCCATTTTTTCCATATTTCTTTGGTTGCAATGGCAATTCCTGCCCCACTATCTAATATAGCAATCGTCTTTACGCCTTTGTACTCAAGTAGTAAGGTGGTGTTTCCTTCTTCTCCTTCACAGTAGTCACCCACCTTATTTACTGGTACTAGCTTTGTCTGTGGTTTCTTAGGCATGGTGTCATCCCTGTTTTCATATGCAAGTTGGTCATGCGAAGGGATTTTCAACCCCATGTTTCCCAAGTTTTTTCCCATTTGGCCCCATAGATGCGGTCTAATTTTTAGTAGTTCTGAGAGATAAAGTGTGCATTGTATATAAGAAGACATCAATTCATGCAAGCTCTTGGTATCATCCATTATTTTTGGTGTGGCTCTCCACTAAGAAGGTACCATTTTAACCTCCGATTTTGTTTTGAGTTCTCCTATGCAAGATGGCAAAGTCTTTAGAGAGCAAGGTTTACTCTCTTCAGATGCGACAGACCCATCATCGCCATATAGAGATTGCATATTCCCTGGGAGAGATTCATGATCCATGTTTATTTTAGGGATAGGTGCTGACTTTAAAGTAGCACTACCATCTTTTTGGTTTCTGATGGATTCCCACAAGGATTGTGGCCACGGTTCTTCTACCTCCAAAATAGGCATCACTGCTTGTGAACCCACCCCATCTGTGGTATTGGCTACTTCCCTTGTATCTAAAGGTGCCTCAACTCTCGGCTCTTCCTCTTTGTTTACAATACCACAACTTTCCAATCCTTAGATTTTTTTGCGTATTAGCAACTCCATTTTTGGAGCATCTGGAACTGGTTCCATAAGAGCTTGGGCCTTCTGGATGAGCTCCTTGCACATTTGCAACTTCTCTTTTTCATACCCTGGATGAGGATATGTTAGCCATCTATCCTCTTGGGTTTGGTTGGTCTTTAACCTAGCATCATAAGCTTTCAAGATCGCATCCAAAGGTTCAAAGACTTTGTCCGACCAAGACTGAACCTCCCGAGTTAGTCTTTGACTCTTTAGGTCCTTTTGCATTTTTCTTGCTTTGTTGCTCTCGTCTAAGCTGTTATTTTGTTTAATTTAATTTAGTTTCCAAAGTAGCTTTCTCATGTAGCCTCTTTGCTTTCATTTTATCCCGTTTGGCTTTCCATGATTTTCTTCCTGTTCTCACCGAGATGTTCTCGATTTTTGTTTGAACAGGCAATGTGGGTTCCTCCTCAATGATTGCATTTTTGGTAGCTTCTTGAGCTTAAGCTCGAGTCATCACTTTTAAAGGAATTGTAGGCTCTACCTCGGATCCGCTTGAAGAAGGCATCACGCCTACAACATTCAATGTTGCTTTCCCTTTGTAGTCTAGATTGTTAGCACAATGTTAGCGTAGATGGTCTGTCCCACAACCGTCACAGAACAAAAATAATTCTATTTGTGGACCCTTGTTTGGACTAATTTATGCCCAATGATCACCTCTACACTCATAGAATGGACCTTCTTATTTCATAGCTGGTGATACAACCAATGGTTGTTCTGGCCTGGTAAGAATGTTCTTCGAACCATATTCTTGATTGGCTATGAATATGAGCGTATTTTCATCCATGGAGTACTGGTTTTTCACGGGTTGTGGCACATATGTTGGCTGACTGTAGTTGACTACAACTCTACCATCATCTAGAAGAGGTGGTTGTTGCCCTAGCACACGTTATGGCTTTGGTTGAATGATACACCATGGATTGGGATGATACCCTCCACAAGTATTACATCTCCTCAATTGAGGTTGCCGTACAATCGGGTTCTGTATGTAGCGTTGGTTTATTCTTCTAATTACCCCCTCGAGCACTTGATCGGTGATTGGTTCCTAAGGAGTTTGAACATATTGCTTTGTGGTGGATTTGCTCTTCGGAGATGAGGCACTACTAGTCGCGTTCTATGTATCTTCAGTCCCCTCTCCGTAGGCCTTACAATTGTCAACTAGATATAGAGCTTCTCTAGTGACTTGCTCAAAAATTGCGCATCCTTTCAAATGCAGGTTCTTTTTGAGAGTTTCATTCACCAAGACGTCTAAAGAAAACTGATAATCTATCACCTTGGGGTAGCTCTCATGTAGGACATCTCTCTATGTATTGTTTGAAGACATCTCTCTATGTATTGTTTGAAGCGAAGCAAAGCTTCCTTCACTCTCTCATTCACTTTTTGCTTGAAAGCATAGATTTGTGATAGCGTGTTGTGCTTGATTCCCCTTTTTGAGAACTCCTCTACAAACTCTTGTAAGAGTTGTGCTATCTTGAGAAAATCATCTCTATTTAGTGGCTGGAACCAAGCCAACGCTATTCCTTCCAATGTCAACCCAAATCCCTCATACTGAGTATGGAAATTTGCAATCTTTTCAGCTCTCAAAACTTGTTTGAAGAGAGAGACATGAGCATATGGATCCCCTGACCCACCGTACTTTGTCTTGACACATTGAGCCACTTAATATGGTCTTAATCATTGTGGTTCAGTCACCAATCTAACAAGTTCATGGTCTCTTGGAAAGACGTCTCTAGATCTCACCTCTCGTCTTATAGAAAATCCCGGTGGAATCCTCTCTGATGTGTACTCTAGCATTGTTTTTGGCTGGAAGTAAGTAGAGATTGGAGTACCCTTGTATGTGTATCGTTCTAAGTCAATTCAAATCGATAAGTTTGTACTCACGTCCATACTTATCTTACATCAAAACTTGCACTCCGTTGGCATCTGTATACATAAATGCATAGAGGTTCTTATGAGTGGTCAACTCTCTAGCATAGGACTCTACACACTGATAGAAGATGTATGGATCCCCGTTTGTGAATCTGTAAGTGTAATCTGTAAGCACTCTCATGGATTCATTGGCTTTGATGAATCTCACATTTAATTTGTTGATCAGAGGATGCTTCTCTTCTAGGTATTCTCCCAATCACGCTGTTGTTGGCATTGCAGCATTTTCCATGTCTCTGAGTGAAGTAGAGAACCCTGGTGGTGGATGATTTGTCATGATTAAGTCTCACTCAAAACTCTCAAGATAGTTCTTCACAATCTCACTTTGGCTTAGTGCAACTTATCCCTTTTTGCCCCTGGTAAGGTCTCTCAAAAGTCAGGAATTTGTGACTTTTTGGTCTCTGGAAACTAGTCTTGGGGTACCCTAAAAGTTTGGATTTACAAAACCTAGAAAAATTTAGCTCTAAAACTTGGCTTCATCCGCAATTTGGAGTTCTCTATCAAAAGTTAGAGCACTTTTAGTGAACTGCACTTGAAACAACACTCATAACAGTTCTAGGATCAGAACACAGGAACTTTGGCTTGTATCTTGGTCTCCGCAAGGTATTTTTAGCTCAAACTTGAGATTTGGGATGTTCTCAAGTATGTTTGCAAGATCATCAAGTCAGATACCCCCACTATGCTGAGGTACATGGATCGCGATCCATGTTCCTCTGTCAAATTTTTTTCTTCAAATTTTTCCAGATTTTGATTGTGTGTAGACAAGGTCATATGCAAGCTCTATACCAATTCGCAGCAAATTCTGAGCTTGAGGTACATGGATCGCGATCCATGTTCAACCACATTTGAACTTGATCTCTTGTGAGCTTGTTGCACTCTATGTCCACAAGCTAAATCTCAAATCTTTTTGGATTTGGACTTGGTTTGATAGGTCAAATAGCCAATACTAGGTCTGCACTGTGGTTTTTTGTCTGTCAACCTGTTTTGCTCCCTTTTGACCCAAATTTGCTCAAATTTTTTCAAAACTAGACTTGGGGATATGTTTCCTTGTGCATGCACTATTGTCTGGAAAGTTTCAGGTCAAGCTATCACTATGGATACATGGATCGCGATCCATGTTTGGAGCCCAAATTGACTTTTCTTGGTACCATCACATTCAACATGATTAGTAGGTCCTATGGTATCAATTTTTTTTGAAAATGGACCTCTGGATTGAAAGTTAGGTCAATTCTGGCACTTGCAGAGAGTACTTGGCAATTTTGGCATTTGGTTTGGTTTTTGATATCCAAATTCACTTTTGAAAAGACCACTAGACTCCTTGTGATGTGCTCTAGCTATGGTTCAAGTTTGGTATCAATATGTGACAAAGGAACATGGATCGCGATCCATGTACCTCTATGTAGATGGTAATGAAACTTGACACATAGCTTCCCCTTGGTCTCTTGATCCCTGCTATATGGTTTTTGTGTGATTTGGACTTTTCTAGGTCAGGCAAAAATCAATCCCTATGTCTACTTTAGGGTTTTCACCTTGAACAGTTTATGGCACTTTTGATGACTTTTTTGGACTTTTTTGACAAAATTTCTTTGGGGACTTTTGTTCACAATCGTTTATGCTAGAGGCTGGAAAAGTTCCCGTCCAAAAATTTCTCAAGGATACATGGATCGCGATCGATGTTCCACCACTTTTGGATCTGAATTTTTGGTGTGCTGATAGCTTGTGATATTTGTAGCATGCTCATCATTTTTTTTTTGAATTTGGAGCAGTTTTGCCCACCAAAACTGACTACTACAATCTGCTGTGGTAGTTTTTACAATGTTCTGTTTTTTGCTCTTTTGACCACTTTTTACAACTTTTTTGCATTTGGTTCTTTTGGGAAAAGTGTTTGTCTATGTCTCATCTACCTACTGCCCAAATCTCAGCCAAAAAGAATTGAAATTTTTTTCATGAGGTACATGGATCACGATCCATGTTTGGAAGCCAAATTGACTTTTCTTGGTACCATTAAAATCAGCATGTTTATTAGATGCTATGGTATCAAAAGTTTTGAATTTGGACTAGTTTTTGTCATTCAAAAGCAAGTTCTTTTGTCTGTCCTCCGATTTTTGGCTATTTGACAAAATTTTGGTGTTTTGATTAACTTTTTTAAATTTTTTGCTATGGTCCCTTTTGGCAAAGTTGTTCCACTAGTTATCACGGATGTACTTGTCAAATATTATCCAAAAATGTAAAAAGGTACATAGATCGCGATCCATCTTTGGTAGCATTTTTTCATGAGTTTTGTTCTGCTGGTTCTCTATTCCCTGTAGAAGCCAAATCTCACCCCTGTTTGAATTTGGATCCCAAAATCTCAAGATTTGCCCAATTTTGTATCTGAATCCCTGTTTTTGTTGTTTTTTCCCTAACAATCAATTTTGATGTGATTTCTGTGTTTTTCTTTCAAGAAAACTTGACCAGAGAATTATCCCATTGATGCTCAATGTCACTGCGCACTTTTGTGCAAAATTGGTCTTTGGGGTACATGGATCGTGATCCATGTACCTCTACAAATTCTTGCCAGACTTTCCAGGTTGCTTCTAGAGAGTATGTTGATGCTTTTGATCCACGACTTTGGATCACTTTTGAGGTCTCTACCATCAAATTTTCATAATTTCAGAGTTATGGTCATTTCGGCCAAAACATGGTTTTCACCCTTTTTTTCCTCAATCTTTTTAGCCCAATTTTGATGGTGGTAGTTTCTACTTACACTAAAAATAAACACAAAACGGTACAAAATAAAGTTGAAACGAAAAATAGAACAGCACTCTAAAAGCATAGAGAAAACTGAAGAATGAAATGCTTTTGGCTATCTCACTCACAACAACCCTCTTTACTTCTGAAGAATAGATCTAGCAAGTCCTCGACTTCTATACTCTATTAGGCACTAAACCCCGTGTCTAGCTGTTTCACTGCTAAGGTGTGAATGGAATGGAGAGACAAATCTTAGAAAAGAACGCTCTAAATATGCACTAAGTCACTCACCATCTAAGGATCATACCCCCGGCAGCAACGCCAATGTTAGCGGGTCTCTGTGACGGACGTCTGTAGCATAGCTTTTTGGCACTAACATAATCTCAATACTCAAGGAAAGTGACTCGGATGGGGCACGGAGACTCTATGAGATTGTCAATCTCACAAAGTGAACCTTAACAAGCAAACACACTAGCTCACCAAGCAAACCAACACTCAATGATTAGGGAAATCTGCCTATGTCCTTTCTCACAGCTCTAAGTCATCACATCATTTCGGCACTCGAAAGGACTTGAAATGCAACGAAACTTTAGGAGGAGGTCGAGGACACCTAGGGGTACTATCCTAGCAAGTCTGATCATAATCTAACAAGGTACAAAAATCACGATCCACGATGAAAAAGGTCCTGAAAATTGCAACTAAACATGCCAAAAATGTCGTCCTATGGTCTAAGAATACTCTCCTATGGTCAAAATGACTAAAAACAGTGATTTAAGCACTCAAATCTGCAATTAAGGCTCACAACACGTAGTCGCAAACCACAACAAAACTGACAATGCTTACACTTAATTGAAAGAGCAAAGAGAGAGGAGCATAATGCAAAATTCTAAATAAAAAAAGGATAACCAAATCATTAGTTGCGATGATTACAAGTTTGGAGCAGCTCGTAGCTTGAGCGTACGTTTTTCAGAGCTCCCTTCTTCTCTAAAGATAAGCCTTCCTTTCACATTAAGGTTATTGACATTTATACCTAGGGTGTTCTAAATGGTTAGAGGCCGGCTCACACGGACCTTTACAAATATCATTACAGCATTACAACTCAGGGGATTTATCCACTACTCTGTAATCAGGATTTACACAGAGTATTACTACACTAGCTCGAAAAACTAATAGAGTACAAACGTGGTGTCCGGCTACGTGTCTGACCAATTGGGCACCCATTCGATCTGTCCTCAAACAATACCGTTCATGTGTTTATTGCAGTGGTTGCCTTGTTAAAATGAGTGTTGAAGCAAATGGATGTAAAAAATGCATTTTTGAATGGAGACTTTAAGGAAGTTATGTATATGGAGTAGCCACAAGGTTACAAAAATATGAGGCTATGTGACTTTGTATGCAAGCTAAAGAAAGTGTTGTATGGGTTGAAGCAGGCACTTATAGCTCATTTCATTGAACTTTGAGATATCTGATGCATATCATTCATTGTATGTGCGAAAGAATGAGGCAAGAATTTTCGTGATACGCATTTATGTTGATGGTTTTATTGTTGGAGGTGGTAATGTGGTTGAAGTAGAGGGTGTAGAAGTTCTACTTATGTAGAAGTTTGAGATGAAAGACTTGGGAGACTTGCAGTATTTCTTGGATATTGAAACTATTTGCACAGAAGAGATTGTATGCCTGTCATAAAGGCAATATAATTTTTTGTTGAAAAGTATGGCATGGCTGCTTGTAAGCCGATTGCAATGCCCTTAGATTAGAATTTGAAGTTGGAGAATGACAAAGGTCAAGTGTTTGAGAATGCTATCATGTACAGGAAGATTGTGGGCAGCTTGATCTACTTGACTATCTCACATCCATGCTTGAGCTACACAGTTGCTTTGGGGAGTCAATTTATGCAGTTTCCTAGTAAACCACACTTGGATGTAGTGAGGTACACTTTGCGCTATTGATAGCTGTTTTTCGGCTCTCCGTAATTGCCATAGTGAGCTACCTCACCCTACCAAAATCACATAAACACTTTGGGTATCCCTACCTTTTCATTGTACATAGACGTGTGTGAGTTAGAGGACTTTCCCCATATCTCCTTAAAAACTCTCACTTAGCTAGTCATTGAGTTACTTGAGCCAAAAAAGTAAATAAAATCAAAAAATAAAATATATCATGGCCCATTTGTGTGTAAATATTTCATTGTACATAGGACCTAAATATAATGAATTTTCATAATTATTTTGGTATTTATTTAAATATTTTTACGTAGGTTTGTGTTATTTTCCTATGTATGCTATGTACATTGACTCACCATTACCACAATCTTTCTTACCATTTTGCATACTCTTTATTGCATATAGAAATATTTTCATGCAAGCTTCTCTTATTTTTGGGTTAGAATCCACTCCAAGGAAAAACCTCAAAAATACCTTTCACCATCAATCATTGCCTTTCACTAAATTCTTATTTCCTAGAGGTATTTTTTTTAATCTCTTGTAAATAAATATACTTCAATAAAAAAAAATGAGGGTCCCCTCATTTGATTCCTTATATTTTCATATATCTCTTTTTTCCATTTTATATTTATATATAGTTGACACTATTCTAGATTCCATAAATTGTTTATATATACTATCCTGTTTTTTCCCATCATATACATGTATTATATTTATGCATAATCCACAACCATGCAAATTTTCAAATCCCTAAAAATAAATTAGGTCATGCTCTAATGCAAGGAGGGCTCACCTTTGAAGCCATATGCAAATTCAACTAAAGGGGGGCCACTGAAGACTTTTTTGTGAAGAAAAATAGGCATTTTGGTGGGATTTTTTATATCCATCTCCACTCCAAATTTGAAGAGGTGGCTAAAAGAAAAAATATGGACCAAGAGCTGAATAATCACCTTAACATTGTTTATAATTTTTGGAGCTACCACTGGTGAGGTATGATTTTTTGATTGGACCCTAGTCTGCCCACTTTTCTCACAAGTAGTCCATAGTCTTCTCTCACCTCTTTCCACACTTCTACACAATCACACACACACTAATTCCTCTCAATCCCTCACTCAAACCTGCACATTCCATGGTTTATCTCACCTTCTTCACCATTAACCTCCCCTATTACTTCCATAGCTCTCATATGAGCTCTACATGTACATACACCATCTCTATGTCTCTCTCTATTATCTCCAAAGTACAATTCCATCTTATCCCTTCTCTATATACATAAATTCAGCATGTAAACCATGCTTAACCTCTGAAAATTGAGAGATCTCATCAACAGAATTGCCATTTTCATCGTGATAATTAACCTTGGCAGCGGTGGCATAAAGAAGAGAAGAAGAAGAAGAGGATCGATAGTCATTTTGAGAACCTACACAAGTAAGTCCAAAACTTCTTCAAGATTCACCATTACAAGTATTTCCTCACTTCATTCAACCATCTTACTTCAACCATCCACCTCATTCTACCCATTGTACATATATCATTAACTTTCTAGTGATTACTAATACTAACCACTAACACAAAAATAGCCATTGACCTAACCATAAAAGACATCTCACCTCATGACATGTGCAAAGTAACTCTCTCTCTCCTTTCTTAAAACTCTACTTTCACATTATCTACCATCAATAATGCTCTCTTTTGAGCCCACATCCATGACTCAAGTAGACAAAGAAGGCCCGCAATGTTTTGATATTCAGAAAAAATCATAATCCTGATTTGTTAGCTTGTAAATTAATATTTCTAAATAATCTTAATGATGGTCTCCAAACTATATATAGACTTTTAGTGTGAGAGAAGCTTTCAAGCTACACATTGCAAGTGAGAGAGCGTGAGTTATAAAATCTCAAAACCACTATTGTATATGTCCCTCCATCATCAATAAATTGAGGTTTGGTGCATAAAAGGCGTGATTCGACGTTCAAATCTTTGTCCTTCCACTTGTGCCATACGGTTTGTTGCATTCAAGGTGACTTGTGTATTTTGAGTTTCTATCATTTGATCTTGCTTTAGAAAGTGTTTTAGTGTGCTTTCATTGCCATCTTTGTGTCCATTGTAAGATGGTATTGTGGTGAGAGGTCTTTCACACCCTAAGAAGTGTGTGTGTGTTGGCGAATTTTGTACAAGCTCTACGATAACATCATAATGAGCCATTTCCATTTGCAAGCCACAAATAAGGTATTACGCAAGATCCATTCCTCTCTCTCTTCCCTTTGCTCTAGCTCTGTCTGGTCCATTTTGTGTGTGTCTTGGTGTGAGGTTGCTTGTATGTGTTTTGTGGCACATCTTCTTGGTTGTGAAAAAATCTCTCTTACATCGTGGTTTGCATACCATAACTAGGTGGTGCCCATATCTTGTTTGGATTTGGCTGTGGTTTTGTTGTTGTGTTGTGCTTCTGGTTGCCCCAGTCCCAATTGAGAAGCACGGGAGCCTTGAGGTGTGTTTAGAGGTCGCCTCTCTTGTTGCGCGCCCTAGACCGCCTCAATTTTGGTGCCCCCACTGAGGAGGGCTTGTGTATGTGTTGTGAATACTGATCCTTTAGTGTAATCAAGTAGCGTGCGCGAATTGCAAAAATTTGTATGACCCATTTGTTCCCATTGCAAGACAAAAGGTTCATATCATTGTAAGCACAAAATTTCAATTTCAACGAGTAATTCGTAGAATTTTGGGCCCTCTTAGGTTGGCCAAGATAAATGCTTCAGTAAACCTTTTATTTTTCCTCTCAGTAGGTACGAACTTAGTTTGGACGTCTATATTTTTGTTTTGTTTTAAGCATTAAGTCATGCATAGACCGTGGATAATGGTCCAAGAATAGAGGTTTTTCCCTTCCATTTCACTCCATACAGTAGAATAAACGTTGCAATTAGTAGGAAGATCCATTTTCAACAACGTATGGTATTCATGTTTGGCGCCCAAAGAGTAGGAGAAATTCTTGCGTCACGAAACCCTGTCATCTTGCCTCTTGTTGACTATCATAGGTCATTTGATGCGCATATTTTTATTTTGTTGTAGAATAGATTGCAATTTAGAAAAAATTATTGTGTAAATCTTTTTAAGAAAAAAAAACAAAAACGTGCTCACTTTGAAATCGATTCAATGGAGGCCCAACGCCAAATGTCCGGATATCCTCTTTTCTTTGGAGAGCCTGGAGAGGATAGAGAATTTCAAGATGTCTTGCCGTATCGAGAGGATAGTAACTGATCAAGAATGTGTAGAAATGTTTGAGGTGGTCCTTAGGAAAGATGCTAGCACTTGGTTTGACTCTTTGCCTGAGGAAGTTAAGGGGGATTACACAGAAGTTTTGAACCGTTTCAAGAGATACTTCTTTGATCCCCAAAACACTCAAAAACTATGGCAAGACATTGTTTCTCATAAGCAAAAATATTTAGATTACTACTACTTGTACAAACAAGAGTTTCTACGTCTTTGGGCTCTATGGATACATGTTGCTAACCCTGGTGATGGTGCAGAATTTCTAAAGAAGGAGAGGTTCATAGCTGGGCTCTTTCCTAGCTTAAGGTAAAGGTGGAGGCGGATGCAACTGCCACCTATGATGCAACTGACATTAAAGCTTCCAAGAATTATAGGAAACTCAAGTGATTAAGGGGAGAGGTTCCAATAGAAGGTCTTAGACCCAAAGGTAAGTCACAAGCATCGACATCTAGGGAGCTTCGTGAGATAGCGACAGAAGTGATTGAGAAGTTAAATGAATCTTTAAGCGGCCTGTCAATTCACCTTGCACAAGCTGTAGGTCCAAAGGGACAAGCAAAGAAGTCTGAAGAGCAAGATCCACGACCTAGAAGAGTCTTGCAATGTTGGAATTGCAGAGAGTCTGGACATGGGATGTATAATTGTCCTTGGCCCTGTGGGGAGCCATGGAGACCTAACTTGAATTACCCAGTGATGAATGCAGGTGAAGGAACTAGTCAACAACCATGGCTTTTGCAAAGACCAAATGGGGCTAGACCACCTCCACGAGGAGTGGAAGGAGTTCCACCTTTGCCAGACCCAAATGTGCATGTGGTAGAGGTGACAAATTCAAAAGAGGTTGACATGGAAGCAAATGGCATTAAGTGTGGCCGTGGAAAAGGTAAGGAGAAAGAAGGATTCACGTCACAAAGTGATCATGGACGAGAAAAGAAGGCAAAGGAGACCAAGGAAACCAAGAGGACTCAACGTCGTATCAACCTTGAAGACTTCCCTCTTGGACATGGTATGACTCCGTACAATTTTTGGGAAGACATGAGAGGCAGGGTCTTGATATCTCATGGCCTCAATTCTTTGCATTATGTTCACAAGTTAGGAGGGATCTAACAAGGGTAGTTAGCACCAGGAGAAAGGTAAAAGAGAGTGTACCTATTGTAAAAATTACACAAGCTGAAATGAATGAGGATATTACACCTGTGCTAGATTGTTACATCAAAGGAAGATTGGGTTAGGGTCTAGAGGATGGGGGTGCACAGATTTGCATCATGACAGAGGGACTCATGCAAAGACTAGGCATGCACATCCATGAGACACCTGAAATCAAAGTCAAGATGGCAAACAATAGCAAGGATAGGTGTGTAGGCATTTGTAAAAATGTCTTTGTAGAGGCCTTTGGCATTAAGAAGGTGGTGGATTTTTATGTTATGTCAACCAAGGGAAGTAGTTATCTATTTATCCTAGGAAGACCATGGCTAATGAAAATGCGAGCTTGGCATGATTGGGAGAGTGGAAAATTAATTCGCAGGAATGACAATCATAAGAAGGTTGTCTTTGACATGAAGGAGCAACGCCAAGAGGAGCTCCATGAAGAATCATCTCAAAGTGAGATGGAAGAAGATTGGACTGATAACACTTCAGAAGAAGAAAGTAGTGGCAGCATTATTGAAGAGGAGTCTTCCACATCGAAGTCATGCGGGTAAGGTTTTAAGCCAACCAACCAAGAGATTTCTTGTCAAGGTTTGGAGGAGGTAGGTTCCCAAGAGAACCAAAATATGGAAGATAAAGGAATGTTAGAAGGTATGTTGTCTACAACACTTACAAAGATGAAAAA